>NC_082671.1:18369250-18671000 GCF_025265405.1 Mesoplodon densirostris
GACTCTCAACCACAGCGCCACCAGGGAAGCCCGACAAAGAGGTTTAATTTTTCCTCTTTAGGTATTTCCTAGAACTTTATTCCCAAGTTAGAATTTCTAGATCAGAGAACATTATCGATTTTGATTTTGCTTTTGCTTTGTGGATTTAGTATACATATAAAAGATGTGTTCTTCATTTTACTACAGTGTTTTATGTTTGATACAGAAGAAAAATACTATGTTCAGTTCACAAATTATATTTAGATGCTATTTATCAGAGGTGAAATACTAGGTGGTATAGACCATTGGTCTGATCTATGTTAAGTATATCATGGGTCTTTTTTTCCAGTCCTCTGTGTAGTTTTATACAGGAACATGGGAATAAGAACAAGGGTAAAAATCACAGTGGATTCAAAGAGTGAGTTTCCTACATACGTTAGGTTTCTGGTGGGCTCTAGACAGATTTTTTCATTTCAGACATCTGCATGTGTAATTAATGTTATTGCTGTATTTTTTTCTTGTTACTCTGGATGTTACCGAGGAATGGAAGAGTAATCACAGAGTATTTGTCCTAGAATATTTGGCTTTCACTGAGGTATTAAAATGAGAGGACTAAACTCTTTATCCAGTAGGTGGCACTCTTGGTCCTCGGACCCCAGCGTTCACAGATGAATGACTGTTCCTTTGCATTGGTTACAGACCATAACAGAATCCATGCCACCGATGTCTTACACGCTGTTTGGTATCTTACGACACAACCTATTCCCGGCCTCTCAACTGTGATTAATGATCACGGATCAGCAAGCGATTCAGGTACGTATGAAGTCCCTCTGTGCTCCCTTGTAAATTATGGGAACAGAAGAGTGTTTTTTTAAAAAGGAAATCAAGACAAATGATATCAGTTTAATACTTTCTTAAAAGCTCTATTATCTTCATTGTCTCTTCTCAGATTCTGACAGTGGGTTTACACATGGACATATGGGATATGTATTCTCAAAAATGTGTAATGTGCCAGATGATAAATACGGATGTTTGTCTGGAAATATCCCTGCCTTGGAGTTGATGGCCCTGTATGTGGCTGCAGCCATGCATGATTTTGATCACCCAGGAAGGACTAACGCTTTCCTGGTTGCAACTAGTGCCCCTCAGGTAAATCTTTCAATTTTGATCAGGGGAAATAATTCAATTTTGAGATTTCTCTGAAGGAAATTAATTTTATAAATTTGACTTTCACTTTAGCTCATATTCACTTGGTGCCTGTTTATATTTAGCCCTGAGATAAAATTCTTAGAGACCATGCTCATTTTGAAAAGATATCATGGTTTGTTCTAAGTCATCAATGGTGCATATGCAACTTTATCACCCATGGGGATCCCTTCTCAATTTTCTTAGGAAGAAAAGCCGCTTGAATTCATGTTAATGAACTTCCCCAACAAAGAAAATCTGACCTATACAAAAATTTCTTTCTGAAAAGATTAGAGAACCAAATCTTTCTTAGTTCTCTAATTTAAGAATTAAAAGTTTCTTTGGATATAAATTTAAGACTATTAAGAATGTAAGGCTCCTTTGGATATAAATCCTATTCCTTTGAGATATATTCATTATAACAATTACTATTCTTATGGCACTTTTATTGGTTAGGAAGAATTAAAAATCAATTTATTTCATTCACTTAAGGGAAATTTTTTACCTGAACATAGTACTCCAAAAACAGTAACTTTAAAGTTCATCTTGGCATGTATTTAAATTTAAGTCCAATATTAATCACTAAGTATTTAGGCATCTCCATCTATATAATTAAACAATAAGCTTCACCTTGATTTAATCAGCTGGACCCATGTTACTAAGGATCCCAAGATCTTGCTTTTCTTTTTAGAGGATCTAGAGGCCAATCTGGTCCAGTACTCTTTTTTTTTTGGTCACGTTTGCTTTTTGTCTTTTTCCCCATTCTCCTCCATTTCCATACCCTCTCTTATAGACTAGTCTAGAATTTTCTTCCAATCTGTATACAATACAAATATCCTGATTTTTTTTCTCACTGCTTACTTTAATTTCTTTCACTGTGCCGTTCATACACCAGAGCATATTTTCCCTAAAGATAAGCAAATCCTTTTGCCAACACCATATACCATTCAATTTTCCTACACATGCATGCATTTTCACTTGCCTCACTTGGTATCTCACGACACAACCTATTCCCAGCCTCTCAACTGTGATTAATGATTACAGATCAGCAAGCAATGATAAATTAATATTTATTAATATTCATAAAATATCAATCTTCATGTCCTTGGTCTTTCTTTTTTGTCCTTATACCTTTTTCCCCCTCCATCTAAATCTACCACACTAGTCTCCAAGCATTTTTTAGGCAACTTCCTTTTCCTTTGCAGCTTCCCTCAGCATTATTAGAGAATTTCAAGCAAGTAGATATTTACTGTATACTTTCAATTAGTAGACAGGGGGTGATATTTCCTATGGCTGATTGTGGGGTAAGAATCTTTTGAATTAGGGGCTTCTCAGGGAGTCCATTCCTCTGTATTAGTTATATGTATTTAACTAAAAGGAAGTCACTCTTATTCTAGCTGTGGGAAGTAACTGAGTTACTTCTTAGGAATATTAGTATGTTTGCATATTTTAATATTTGCATATTTTAATGGTTAAATTCCTGTGCCCTGCAAAATAATAATAATAATCTGATAAAAGCTAACTCTAAGCCCTTCAATTGCAAGAATTTGAAATAAAGTTTCAAGGAAATGAAATAACATTTCAAGGAAATGAACTTTATCTTAAAAAAAAGGAAATTTAACCAAGAAAAGTAAACAATGTACAGCAATAAGTGATTCTTAATAACTAGCTGTCACAAGATTACATTCCGGTGTTCCATGATAAAGGTGGATTCCAAAAGCTTTGCATATTCTCATTTATTTTTGTTTTTTAATTTAAAAAGTTGAACTCTTCACTCTCGTCCTTGCCTAGGCGGTGCTCTATAATGATCGTTCTGTTTTGGAGAATCATCATGCAGCTGCTGCGTGGAATCTTTTCATGTCCCGGCCGGAATATAACTTCTTAGTTAACCTTGACCATGTGGAATTTAAGCATTTCCGTTTCCTTGTCATTGAAGCAATTTTGGCCACTGACCTGAAGAAACACTTTGACTTTGTAGCCAAATTTAATGCCAAGGTAACTAGATTTGTACCAGTCTTCATTTTCTGACCACATTGAAAGAAGTCATGGAATCAAAGTGTTGAACAAAACATTGCTGTCACCTCATATATGTCAAATGTGAAAATGAAAGGCAATGAAATGTTTAACCAGAAGCAGATATTTAGGCATTGGTCCCAACCTGGAAACCTGATACGCTGAGGTGCTGTCTGTATAGATTATACTTTGCACTGCAGAGAAATAATAGAATTCTAACTATCATTGTGTTTCTGTTTGATTTAATTTGCTCTCATCTCTGTGAAATGCTAACAGAAATTACCTGGCAGTAGTAAAGGTCAAAAACCTGAAGCAGAATTTCAAACATCAAACATAAATGCCCAAATGTTAACTCAAAATTTCTTATTCGTAGCCACATTATTTTAATAGTAATTTAAAACCTATGTTAATATTAAATAGCATTGCTTTTCAATTCCATAATTAATAATTATCCATCATTTGTTATTTTACTTTTTTTGGTGAGCTATTTTACTATTAATTTATGCAAGCCAATAACATTATTTGAAACAGCTGAGATGTTTCTCATTACTCGGCATTCTAATCTGCACATGGTAGGAAGACAATCAATATTCTGTTGTTTATTCTCCTGTTCAACTTTTGCTTTCATTGAGTCAGACCCCATTTTAACTTTGTCCCTCAAACAGGTGAATGATGAAGTTGGAATAGATTGGACCAATGAAAATGATCGTCTACTGGTTTGTCAAATGTGTATAAAGTTGGCTGATATCAATGGGCCAGCTAAGTTTAAAGAGCTTCATCTTCAGTGGACAGAGGGTATTGTCAATGAATTTTATGAACAGGTAACTAACTTAACTATTTCTCTTAATCCATATTGAGTCTGCTCATAAATTCCCTAAAGCTTCCAAAAGCTGTAAAAGCGTGATCAGTCTATTTCATATTCATGCTACCATCAGAAAAGGCACTGGCCAATTTTAATCAGAGGATTTAAAAATGACAAAAATTGGACTAAACTGTAAGCATAAAAACTCTAAGATAAAGTTATTTGCACGTATTAAGTAATAAATCGCCTTTCCCTGGACATTTTTTTTTTTTTTTTTTTTTTTTTTTTTTGTGGTACGCGGGCCTCTCACTGTTGTGGACTCTCCCGTTGCGGATCACAGGCTCTGGACGCGCAGGCTCAGCGGCCATGGCTCACGGGCCCAGCCGCTCCGTGGCATGTGGGCTCTTCCCAGACCAGGGCACGAACCTGCATCCCCTGCATCGGCAGGCAGACTCTCAACCACTGCGCCACCAGGGAAGCCCATCCCTGGACATTTTTAAAGAAAGATTAGAAAGAACTTTTTTGAGCATTAATAGGACTTATATATAAAATAAATGTTTGTGCTTTCTAGAAAATAATGTATTGCCTTTCCTCGGAATAAATTCATAATCAATCCTGAAATATTGAATATAGAAAAAATGTAAAGGAAGGAGAAAATCCAGTTATAATAATTCCACTACATAGGCATAACCATTGTTGATATTTTGGTATAATTCCTTCATTAATGTTGCTAGGTAACTTCTGGTTTACAATCTGATATTTTTTTTTCCAGAAATGAATCAGTTCAAAGTAAACACTTATACAGTAGTACTGTTAAACATAGATAAATAAGAATATCAGAAACTATATAATCACAGAAGACATAATTCAACCCAAAGCTGGGTTGAGGTAGCACCTTTAATTGAGGAATAAATTACTTTAAAATTTCTGGCAGCCAAGGCAAAACAAAAGGAAAACATGATAGATTATCTATTTGTTGGATATTTATATCCAGCATTGCCTTTTAAGATGCATTTATATTCTAACTTATACTCTAATATAAGGAACAATGACTAGTGTGATAAGAAAGGTCATCTACTTAGACATTAAACCATTTCTTGTATTTCCCCTTGATCAGAAACCAAACCCTCAAGATTACCAAAGTGGTAAATGGCAACAAAGCAGTCTGATAGAAATCTTAGTAATGTGGGGAAAATCTCTTAGCGGTCCAGGAAAGAAAGACTTCACACATATGCCTGGGTTCTTGCATATTTGCAAATTTTAGATGCCAAGGGAATGGTGACTTTATTTGTATTTTACACTCTCCTTGTCGTTTGCCTTTCTAGTTAACTGTTCCTGTTACATTCTTATTTCTAGGGTGATGAAGAGGCCAGCCTCGGGTTACCAATAAGCCCTTTCATGGACCGTTCTGCTCCTCAGTTGGCCAACCTTCAGGAATCCTTCATCTCGCACATTGTGGGTCCTCTCTGCAACTCCTATGATTCAGCAGGACTGATGCCAGGGAAATGGGTGGAAGACAGTGATGAGTCAGGAGACACCGATGACCCAGAAGAAGAGGAGGAGGAGGAAGCAGCAAATGAAGAGGAAACCTGTAAAAATAGTGAATCTCCAAGTAAGTTATAGAATCTCTCTCAAATGTGCTTCTCCTGGGATTGTTTTCTTACTTAGGTTCACAAAAAATTTGATGCTTCTCGTGAATTTCATAGCTGAGTCCAAACATCACCTGCTGCAGTGATTATGGATACTCCCCCTTCCCCAATATCATGATAATGGAAATTACAGACTGTGGAATCTATTATAATACCATGTTCATAAAAAGGTATGTTCTCTGTTATGAAGTAAGACAATTAAGTAATCAAAGCCTATTTCAGAGTATCTGAATGATTTAGGAATCTCAAGTACTATCTAGACCAGCCATAGGCTTTTCCTGGCTTGCTTCGGGGGAGGTGCTAAAATGGTAAGAGGTAGTAGTCACTCATTCATTCATCAAATATTTATTAAGTACCTACTCTGTGCCAGGCATTCTTCTAGGTTGTAAAGACAGAGCCGTGAACAAATCAGACAAAAAAAAAAAAAAGAAAAATCGATCAATCCTTGCCCTTTTAGACTTATATTCCAGTCGGGTCAGCAGACACTAAGAAAGGCAAATCAGTAAATCTGTAATATGTTAGGTACTGATAAATGCTAGAGTTTAAAAATAAAAATGAAAAGTAAGAAGGATATGAAATATTGTGCAGAAAGATTAAAATCTTAGATAAGATAGCCATGGACGGTCTAAATAAGAGATTCTTTTTTTCTTAAACCTGAAAGAAGCAAGGGAAGGAGTGATCCATGGAAAGAGATGTGGACAAAGCATTTCAAGGAGAGAGGAAAGCAAACCGTGTAAAGGTCCTGACGTGGACACTGGCTGGGTGCTCAAGGAGCATCAGGAGAGCTGGCAGGCTGAAGCAGAGGAAGGGGGGTGGGGAGCGGGGCCTGAGATGATGGAGGGTTAGAAGATAGGGCTCTGCAGGTCACAGTATGTAGTCTGGCTTTTACTCTGAGTAACATGGGAAGCCATCAGAGGTTTTGAGCAGAAGACTTAGTTGATTCAAGTTATGTTTTAACTGGATTGCTTCAGCTGCTGCATTGAGAATATTCTCGAGTTTGGGGTAAGAGCAAGGGTGTAAGCAGGGCAGTGTGTTAAGAGGCTGTTGAAATTATCCAAGTGAGAGATGACTGTGGCTTTGGACCAGGGTAGTGTCAATAGTGACAGTGAGAAATGGTCACATCTCGTCATTGATTTGGAGTGCATCATGTAGCCGTTCTAATCTGTTCAACTTAAGTGTCTATAAAATCAAGATTATTTTTCTTCACATCTTGAAATATTCTCCACTATTTCTCCTGCCATAGGGAGGAAGCCCTAATAGCATAATTAGGAAAACCAATAACCCTTACAGTGATGTTGCACAAATACTGTTCCTATGTTCATGGGAGTATAGTATGTGGTTCCTATCTACCTTCATAAAGGAAGTTCAGTCTTAATATTGATATTTTTCAAGGCCCTTACCAAAAATATTACCAATGAAAGACATTATGATCATTTTTTCCTTTTTTTTTTTTTTTTTTTTCCTAGCACAGTCAGGGAAATGCATGACTTAGTTCATTTGGCCATCTAGGTAAAGAGATATTCTAACGTGTGTATTAACCTATTTTGCCCTCATATAAGGGCCCTGTCATAAGCTCACATAAGCAGAGATCAAGAACTCATTATTAACCATAGACTGGTGAGATGGGGTAAGTTTGGCTTTAGGTCAGACTTTTGCTTAAGGTCTAACCCATATATTAACTATTATACAGAATGGGAGGAAAATCAAAAGTTGTTTTCCTTCAATATTCTATTATCAAAGTAATTTTATTTTATTCCTCTGATGCTTATCAAAAGATGTCTATTAAAAATTTTGTGCTGA
The DNA here is from genome assembly GCF_025265405.1 of Mesoplodon densirostris. Classification (NCBI taxonomy): domain Eukaryota; kingdom Metazoa; phylum Chordata; class Mammalia; order Artiodactyla; family Ziphiidae; genus Mesoplodon; species Mesoplodon densirostris. The sequence continues at coordinate 18,376,679 of NC_082671.1, forward strand.
TCTTGGGATTCAGAGGTAGGAGCCAAGACAGGATTCATGGATTATTCATTTTCTCATTTACTAAACATGCATGAATTTTATATTTTTACTTTTTTTTCATTCAAAGAGCCAGGTAATTTGCTGTCTGACTAAGGACTGGACAGTTTTTCCACTGAATGTTATTGGAAAGTGTGGTCAGCTTAGCCTCTGGAAAAGCTTTGTTCCCGTGGGCCCTACTTGATTGCTATTTGAACTCAAATACATTGAAGCAACGCATACATAATCTAGGCATCAAGAATTGAAGAACCTAGGTTAGGAGATTTAACAGGCTCAACTCGTCAGCATTGGCTTTAGCAGCAAATACAACAACCAACCAAATATTCGATTTGTCTCTGTTCTGTAGGGTTGGGTGGCCATACTGACTCTCAGATTCTGATGTGTTACTCTACTGACCTTCCCATTTTTAATCAAGCTCACTAAAGCAGGAATGAGAATTCTGTGGATTCTGTTTACTAATGGCTTCTAAAAGTCAACTGGTCACCTTTACGTTAAAATTTAAAACATCATCAAGAATGATTTGATAACCATAGCTTTTGAAAAATTATATTTGTACTATCCCTTTATAGCCAAGAAAATGATAAATCTTGGGCAGTGTTAGTATCTAGTAAAAATTGGCCACATGGAATAACAGAATTCTAGAAATGGAAGGGGAATCGGTGATCATCCAGTTCAGCTGCCTCATTTTACAAAAGTCGAAACTGAGGCTCAGAAGTTTGACAACCCAAGGTGTAGATGGATTCCACAAAACCAGAAAGGAAACCCAGGTCTCCTTGTTTCAACCCCATTGTTATTGACTCTTAGTAATTTTAATTTCAGGATTCATATTGACTGAGATGGTTAACTTGATTTAACCTGAAACCTAGATTTCAGAAAAAATGTAAATTAAATATGCACTGATAATTTCAGCAATTTGCAAAACTTGGAGATCTCTCAGGAAACACAGAATAAAATATTTCAATATGGTGTCCTGGGTAAAGAAGGCATTTTTTCCCCACCTCATAATTAAATTTGAAAGATTCCTACAGCAAACTAAGAGGTTTCTAATGAAGTACTAAGCTGCATTTAGAGTTTGAGCAATGAAAGGATCTTTGTTCTCATTTCAAAAGGTTCCAGTGCTGAACAATTTGGCTCTCAATACAGGCATGTTTTAGACCACCTGCAGGCTCTAATCTACGCAAATTTATTTAGTACAAACTTTCTTCTACGTCACGTCACCTTATTCAGTTTAATTCCAGAGAGGTTTATTGCTCATGTTTAGCAGCATTAATAAGAGAACAGCTGCTCTCATGGGGGCTGCCCTGAAAGGAAAAAGAGAAAAGTTGAGCCTTTGTTAGCTTCTTCCCTGTGAATGCGCTACCGTGAACGTGTATAACTTTTGGATGGAATAATCACCTTGAGCAGTAGAGCATGTGCTATGACTGACTCAAGTCCATCCTTCCCCCAGCGATCATCTGTAACTCGCTTGACTCAAAGGATTAGGTTAAAAAGTATATTAACATGTAAAGATTGAACTTAACTACAATAAAAACAATGTAGAAATAAACAAGTAGATAGCTTTGATAGAAAAGTAATTTTAAAGGTTTGCTCTTAAAAATTGAATGGATTAATATATTTTATTGATTTCTATAGAAAGAATTCAGATTTTTTTTTCAATTTTATTTTATGTATATATTGCCCTTGTTAAGAATCTTATAACTGAAGAAATTGGTGTTATGCTCCAGGGCCCCATGCCCTCTGCCTGTACACATGCCCTTCACATACCTAGAATGCTGCCAGCCCGTTCTTCACCCAGTGTATTTAATTCTCATAATTTACATCTCAGCTCAAGTGTCATGTCCTTTGGAAAAAGTCTTATCTACTCCCTCACAGGTTGAGTACCTGATGTTGCCATACTTTGATGTGTCAGAGAGAAATTACACTGCATACTTGTTAAAAATGGTAAGGAAGACTTTCTTCAAGACTATTGCAATAGGAGAGAGACATTGGACTCAACTCCATTGAAAACAAAGGCAGGAGAGTTTTTACACGCTGGAATGAGCTAAGGAAAAAGTACTGAGGACCTTAAAGGGGAGTTGGTCAATGTGATGAGGCCATTTTTGTTTGCTAATTAGTGCTTATTGAAGTTAGGCTCCTTCCTACCCACAGAGATCGGTGATAGGGACCCTATCTTTCTTAATAATTGCATTTCAAAGGGCTGGCTCCCAGGTCCTTAAGATAGATGTTTCCTGGGTTGTCAAACTGGCTAGAGGCTGGGAGAAGATTTATCTACATTACCAAGGGGCAGAGAAAGAATTTGCAATTACAAGTTTTAGATCAGGGTCCTAGAGTCTGGAAGAAACCTATCTAAAGTTTAGTGAAGATGAGGGGAACACTAAGGCCATCTTGGTCACTTATCTAGGTCCATCGTAAAACATAGCATGTGTATTTCAGCTTTGATCTTCTGGGCCCTCTCTCCTATAGACGGTAAGCTCCTTTAAGGCAAACTCTGAGACTCATTGGTCTTTGTTTCCATAGCATCCAAAAAAATGCTTGTCAGTTAGTAGGTGATCAATATAAGCTGATTGTTGGGTCCATCTCATGAATAAGATAATGAATATAGTAAATATTTTTTTAAAATTCTTGCTTATGAGTCTGCCTGTATCCATTTCCCCCCCACCCCAGCATTCATCCAACTTAATAATTTCCTTATGTGTCTGTATGGTTCAAAAGTAATTCAAAATAATTTGGTGTCCTTTTTCTGAATTATGTTTTAAAAATTGATCTTATCATATTTTAAGGTACAAGAAACTTTTTTAATAATAAAACTGTTGAAGGAATCATTAGCACTTCCACAAAAATTTTGGTGGATGGCATATCTCATAGCAATCGGCTTTTTTTGTTGTTGTTGTTACTGTTACTATTTTTTTCTTTTGTTTTTCCTTCCAGATTTTACATGGTAAATCATTACTACTTACTTAAATAAATTAAAATTTCCTTGCAGATCATCCTGGTAACTTGTACTGTTAACTCTTTAATGTAGCCTCAGATCAGAATTTCCTGTGGACCACGTTTTCATACCTTTATTATTTTTATCATCAATCACTTGTCAACACTTCACCATGTACTTGGAACTGTGGAACAGAAACTAAAGAGAACATAATTCATTTAGTAAACTCTTACTGAATACTAACTAAAGTCTGGAGCTTTGCAGATATATACGCAAAAGGTGGGGGGGGGGACTTCTGTCCATAGAGAAGTTTATAATCCAATGTGAGAATCTGCCTAACTAACTTCCAAATTCTTGGCCTATGTCTAAAATGGTCACTTGAATGAAGGCACATTGTATTCTGTGCTTAGAAAAGAATAGCTGCCTACTTCACCTCTCCACTTGGAGGTCTCCCAGACACTTCATGTTCAACATACGCCTCAACTCTGCTCATCTAATGTGCCCTTTCTCAGTACATCGTGCCACTCAGCTGTTCACGTCAGAAAGCTCAGGGTTGTCTTTGATTCCTCCCTTCTTTTTTCCTTACATTTAATCAGTTGCCAAGTGCTGTTGATTATACCTCACAAATGTATCTCACATTTATCTACTCATCTTCATTTCCATGGTCCCCATCCTAGTCCAAGCCACCATCATCATGCAGCATCCTCCCAGCTAAGTCATTTCCCTCTCTTTCTGCCACCTTTCAAAGACTTTGTACAACTCAGTGTAATTGTCCTTACTTGTTTACTCTCTATTTTCCCACTGGAGTCAAAGCTCCCTGCTAGAGGAGTTTGAAATTAATTTTTTAGTCCACAGGAAACAGAACAGTACTACCAAAACTGTCTTTTTAAAAAAATGAATATTGTAGACTTTTGTGAGTTGAATTGGTTGACAAAGTAGAGGAACACGTAACAAGGAATTATTTCAATAATCTAGGTGGAAAACCTTGAGAGTCTGAATGGAGTGAGAGTAGTAACTCCAAGAAACAGACAAAACCTTGTATTGCATGTTACGTTACCAGATATTAAATACTGTTCATAGTACATCTCAATGATATGTTAATGGTTCATGCCATCTTCCTCTTATTTCCCCACTCTCAAAACTGATTAGTACAATATACACATCAAGTGATGGATATATGTATCCATTTGGTACTTGACCCCTATGAATAAGGGGAAAAAACTGTCATTACTCAACACACAAATAAGTAGTCTAATTTGGTGTTTTCTCAGGAAAGAAAACTTTCAAAAGAAGAAAAGTCTACTGCCAAATAACTCAGCACCTTCTGCAGAACCACAAGATGTGGAAGCAAGTCATTGAGGAGGAACAGCGGTTGGCAGGCATAGAGGATCAGTCCCTGGACCAGTCCCCCCAGCAGCACCCCTCAGAACAGATCCAGGCCATCAAGGAAGAAGATGAAGAAAAGGGGAAGCAGAGAGGAGAGGAGATCCCAACCCCAAAGCCAAACCAGTGACCATGGATAAATGAGCTACATTTCTAAACAGAGTGACTTGTCACAGACTCTTTTCAAGCCAGCACAACACTTAGACACAACACTGTAGAAATATGAGAAGATGGGCAAACGGCTATGGCATTTTGGGATTCTTTGCATCTTATATGTGTTTATTTTTACAGTGAGGTACATGGTTTAAAAAACTCTCACTCAGAGAAGCTTTCACGTTATAACAACACCAGCTTCTAAGGATTTTTTTAAAGGAAGAAGTATATATGTGTGTGTGTATATAAGCTCTCACATAGATCCATGTAAAACATATTCACAGACACACACGCAGACACACAGACACACCGAAAAGCCAGGATTCCTGGCTCCACGATTTAGTAACATTCATGTTAAGATATATAGTGGTCACTGTGATATAATAAATCATAAAGGAAAAACTAAAGGAAAACAAATTCCAAAGGAGATGGTGCAGCTTTAGCCGGGAAGCAGTGTAGCAAATGTAGGTTACGACTAAGAAGCTTTTGCTCTTAGTACTGAGGGATGAAAGTTCCAGAGCATTGTTTGAATTCTTATACATCCTGCCAACATTGTGTGTGTGTGTGTGTGTGTGTGTATGTGTGTATGAGAGAGAGAGATGGAAAGGATGCTCATGTGTATGTACATTTGTGTGTATGTAAAGAGAGATTTTTGTGGTTTTAGTTGTTCATAGCATTGCTGCAGCAGACGACTCAGCACATGTGAACAAACAAGATGAAGTTCGCTCTGGAGAGTCTTTAAGAGGCAGCCATCCTTGCCTGCCTCTACTTGGCTTCAGTAAAAGTCCCTCTGCAGAAGGAGGGGATTGGCAGGCTGGGGGACAGGGCCACGGGCCTGTGCATCCCTTCGAGGCTCTCTGTCACCAGCCTTAAACCGGGAAGACTGAGGCATTTTCCAGTCTAGTTGCTGAATGAATGTATAGGAGGTGTTTGTCTGTATGTCTGTCTGTCACTCACCTAAAAATCAAATCACGATGGAAGGGGATGGAATTCTTTAAACAGAAACACCTCAGAAGGAGCTGAAGTCAGGTCTTTTCATCAGGTTACAGTTCTAAAAGGTCGCCAGAGAAGGCCTGGGAAATGGCTCTTAACGGGGATCGCCTATGTCTTAATTTGCTGCAAAATGTGTGGTAGAAAAAGAAAAAAAAGAAAGGAAGGCAAACAGAAACCCACTCTGGGATAGCTAGTGAGAGAGAGATGAAGTGGATAATTTCAACCTAGGGTTTGGTGTTTATTGACATAATGAAAGTCTGATTCTTGGCAACTGGTGAAGATTGGCTTTTGGGTGGCAAAAGTCGCACGGACAACCCTGTTGTACTGTTGCACGCACGGTGTGATGGGGTGACTTCTAGCTGTAATCTGGCCCATTGTCATGTTTCTTTTGGCAGGGAAGACTTGAGGGATTTGGGGGAACTGGGCCTATCATTGACAGTCTTTTTTTTTTTTTTTTTTTGGTTTGTTTATCTACATTTGTTTATGCTGTGAGCCAAACCTCTATTTAAAAAGTTGATACTCACTTTCAATATTTTATTGCATATTATTATATTTGTCATGAATAGTTATCTTGATGTAAATATAAAGATTTGTTTTTGTTTCTGTAGATAGTCAACTTTTTTTTTAAAGGGAAAAGGGAAACATTTTTATAAAGTTCTATTTTAATCACCATTTTTATACATTGTAGCTCTCTCCAAGCCCAGTAAGAGATGGATGGTTCATTTGCATGGAGGTCTGTGAACACTCACTCATCTACCTGTTCTAATTTAAATGATAATCGGATACAGTTATTTTATGCCAATTAAATGAGGATGCTGCAAAGAATGTTTTTTCACTAGCAACTCTGGCTAACTTTTGGGTAACTTCTGGATCCACATCTCCCAAGCGAAAGACTTTCTTAAACAATGAGGAACGTTTATAATTGGTGTCCCTTTCTTCCCAACACTTTTTGCTTCTAACATTCCTTTGATACTCTATCCTGGCCTGCTCATCATCTAAACAACCTTAGCTTCAAGTAAATCTTGCTTGTGATTTCTACTTTTTATTTCCTCGCAAATCATAGAAAAGAGTGTTTACATTAAAAATGCCTTCATTTCTCATAAATGGATATTCTTCCCTTCCAAAGCAATGATTATACAATAATCCGTGGCATTTTTTAAATAAGGCAAAGATAATACAATCCAAAATAAACATAGTTTCAAGGCAAATTTCCCCCAAAGTAGGAAAATACGAAAAGGATCAAATAGATGCAGATTCTACCTAAATAATGAGAATTTTTTTTTTTGAGTTAACATCAGGTCTTCATTATTTAGACTTACTGAGTTGTTTTCCATTTTTTTTAGTATTGCCTGTGTGTCTCTATGTTTGCAAAACTTACTGTGAGTCAAATACATTTCCCCAGTGAATTTATTTTCCTTCCATGGCAAATAACAGAAGGGGGGAAAAAAGCATTTATACTCAAATGCCTCTTGTATCTAATTAACAAAACTAATCTTTCCCCCTGCTCCAAATGCCATATGTCTCTAAAATAAATGTAAGTCCAGGAAAAATCTAGGTATGGAGCAAGTTAAATGGTGACAGAGTAGTTATACATTCATAACCATATATTGGTGGCTTCCTCAACGCTCCATGACCCCAAGTAGGGGCCCGCCTGGCTGCCAGAGTAGAGGTCTAAGCACACTACCTGGTTTTTGCTTTGTTCTGTTCTCAAGTACATGAAATAATCATGGCCAAAGCAGTAAGAACCTCTTCATTCCAGAATTGTGCTCACCAGTCTAGGCAGATTATTTTTTTTTTCTTCAAAGAAAGATAAATTGCTAGTGTATTAAAGCTAAAGTCAGTTCAAGAAAAGGAATGGCGATTCTTCAAGTGCTTGACTTTCATACACACCCAGTATATCCCACAGGATGCCGAGGGACATGAAAAGATATTTTCTGCTAGTGATGGTCTCCCCGTCCTTGGTGACAGCAGTATTACTGTGTTCACTTCCAACTCCGGAGCTTGCTTCCTGTGGTGCCAGTGTATTTGTTGCAACTTACTACATTTTTATATGAGCCTAATTATAGGTGCCATTAGATAAACTCAGGTCTTTCAAATGAAGGAATGTCTAGCCCATTTAGGGAAAAGAATTGTATGGACAGCCATGAAACTAATGGTAGGAAAAGTTGGAATTTGGTGGCCTTGATGCTAGTGGTTGCTTTCTGTTAAGGAAAAGACCAGGTATACTAAGAATGTCATCAATGTCATTTCCAGCATGCTGATAGAATGTCTTTCTGGTTATCGATCTAAGCCAACCTTGAGAATATTGCTTCCTTGGTGAAAACACTTCAGCATATTTTAAAACTATAAGTTATTTTTGTCATTTATATAAGACCTGGTTTTGCTCTTAGTCAAAGATGAAGACAGTAGCTCTGTACAGGGATTTATCTACATCGGTCTTCATCTGAGAAGTGAAGGAATTTCCTCATATTATGTTTAAGAAAATACCCACTTTCTAAACACAGAACACGAAATTATGTCTGTTCCGTTTTGATGGGATCCCAGAACAAATCCTAACCATTGCAATCTCAGTAAAACTAAAGACGATGGTATGTCAAGCGGACTTCATATTACATGTATAATACGTATTGCAATTTCCTCACACCCCTGCCTCTCTTGATTTGCAATGTCCTGATGTCCCCTGTCACTTTCCCAGAGAACTTTCTTTGAAGGTAAAAGCTGTGCAAAAGGCATGAGACTCAGGCCTATTTTTTGTTTAAATGATGGAAAAACATAAATTATTTTCTAAGTAATAAAGATATGAAAATTATCATTGTAAATAAAGTCTAAAGTTTGAAACGACTGCTTTACAAAAGTGAACTATTTGTGTGATGAACAACTCCTAACTAATGAGAAGTAAAGAATCAAGATATCATTTCTATTCTGCTTTAGGAGGTATTTTTGGTGCTTCCATATCAATATGGGGATCTCCACTGTCCTTGTCATTCAGTTTTTCTAAAATAATACTGAAAACCACAATAAGGGTCTTATTGCCCTTCTCTTTCATCCTAAGTCTGATTCCCACTTAATACTTTTCCTGGTTTATATGCAATTTTGGAAATAAACTGCCTTTTCAAACGGGCAGAAGGCTCCAGTAAAACAGAGTTCTGTAAACTTTCATAATCTACAGTAAATCAAATTCTCCATATAATTATCAGCTAATGGGTGTGGAAAAAATCAACAAATTTTCAAATGCTAATAGCTCAACTCCAGGTATTTGAGCACTAAAATATCTATATACTCTGAAACCAAACTGAGTTCCTTTCAACTGCCTTCTCTCCTATCAAGCAGCAAGATACTTTATAACCAGTTCTAAGTCATTCATTTCTCTTGAGATTTCCCTATGAAGTAAAACTATGACCTTGCTGATACTGTCTGTCAGTCCATTTTTCTAATCTGTCCAACAAAATGGAACTTTAAGATTAGGAGACCAATTCACCATTTTAGGTGAAGAACATTCCAGATTTAAACTATGCTTAGCTTTTCTAATCAGAGGGAAATGTACCAGTTTTAGGTACTATGATATTTACGCTCACACTACAAAATCATTCTAATAGAAGGTTAACAATAGTGACAAAAAATAATTGAGAATTTTGTTGCTAAATATGTTTGAAAATACAAAACTGAAGATTAAGCCATTATTTAGTTGGTGGAACTCAATATCTGGATTCAAAAATACTGATCCGGTATAGATTGTTTTAGTACAGATAAGACTATAAACTATATGGAATGGTGTATAGATGGAAAACAAAATTGGCTTTTGACATGTGCTTAAGGCTCTTATGAATCCAAATTCCCCATCTGAAGGCAGCTAGTTTTTCTCCATATCATACTTTTAAGGTTGATACACTGACAGGCATTGGTATCACTTCTGCTTCCTTGAGGAGTTGTGGAGCAAAGAAGAAAAGGCAAGTCTTCTTCTTATTGATAAGAAATACTGAACATGTTCATGTTCAGGCAGATTTCCTCATTGTTTTACATCAAGAAGTGATTCTTTAATCACGTAAATAATTCAAACAAAAATGCTTCAAAAAGAATAACATTAAATCATCATAAGTAAGTACTACCAAGAATATTAAATTTGATTATTTGAAGCAAAGCAAAAAAAATAATCAAATAAATTTGATTATTTGTTAAAAATTTTTAATCAATTGAAACCCACAAAATGATGTTTCGTGGTATAGAGATGCTAAACATTTTGATATAATCAGAACTATTATGTAACAGAAAACTGTAAAAAGTAATATTTAATTATTTATCTAATTCTCTGCATGCCTCAGGGAGGAAAATATTTTATGAAGAGTCCAATAATACATGAAATAGATAAAAATAAATTTAGTCCCCATAATTTAATTAGATGTAGGGTATAAATTAGAGTCTGAGTTATCCCAAGAAAGAGGAATGACAAATCCAGCGATTTGTCATGCTTTAGGTTGTTTTAAAATAAATGGTTTACTAATGAAGATTATATTTTACTAAACTCTAACACAGTTAAGAACCCAAATACTTATCTTCATTACTAAGAAAAATTAAATCTTATTAATCTTGACTTTCACAAAGGAAGCACTGACCGATCAATAAACCACATGCACTACATTCATCTGCTAAGACTGATCAGATGGTAGATTGGAATTTGAGATTCACAAATAGAAAAGTAATTTAAAAAATGTTTTTAAAGCTTAAATGCTTTAAATTTTCTGTGTCAGTAGAAATACCTATCTCAAGTGAAACACACTATAGCAGGGAATTCTTTCCTCTTTAAAACAAAACAAAAAGTCAAACTTACAGGAGAAAAGTATGACTTATCTCCAATTTTCCTTCTCTAACTCAAAATTAGTAAAGGAAAAATCATCACAAATTCTCTTCTGCTATAATAAGGAGCAAGATGCCTTTCACCTCAAGTTTTAACTCACCACACCTAGTTTCATTGTGCAGCCCATGGTACTAAAAAGCAAAAAAAAAAAAAAAAAGAAAAAAGAAAAAAAAGCAGAGCTGTGGATTGGGAGTGAACACTACATGAAACTTAAAGGATCATCCCAGGACACCTCTTCATCTTTTCTGTGGCAAACCAATTTAGTTCTCAGTTATTCTCGAGTAAAGGGACTTAATGGATCCATATTTCAATCTTGACTTCCTTTATTACAATCAGCACTTACACATTTTGGAATGTGAACTAGCCCCTAGCGCTTGGAAACTGCTGCTTGAATACTTTTTGAAGGGAAGGATTTTATTTTTAATTCTAGTAATTTTACTTTCTATATACTAGCAAATTATTCAGATGGTTTAATGTGAAATTAAAAGTAATTGCTTAAAGATGTTTTCTTTGTGTATATCAGCTGTTGGTTGATAGAATTTCCCTCACTTTTCTTTTAAAAATTAACTGATTATTTTTATGACTCAAAAACCCATATTATACCAGATATTTCATTTTAGCTATGTATAAGCATAATCCACTACTATAGTATTGCTATCTTTAAATAACAACCCTGATATATCTATATATCACTTGTCAGTGTGTTTCAATGGCTTGACTTTAAGTATAAATTTGTTCATTAGTTTTAAAAAATGACTATTTAATACTCTGTAAAACATGTGCATAGGATTTTTGCCATATTATATTTGCTTAAATGGTGTTTTTTTTTTCCATTTGTGAATATCAGTTCATTTCCTAATACATTCTCACAGAAGAACGCACACCATTTTTGTTTCAACAAGAACAGTTTGCTAGTTGACAGGCACTGGAAATAAATATCACTGAATCCAACTACCCCCTGATTTTCTTCCTATAGATTTTTTATCATATGAATCACAAAATGAAAATTGGTGCTTTTATAGATATTCTGAAACTCTCAATGCAAAATAATGAAAACGAGACTCGCCCTGGCTTCCTATAATAATATTAGGATATGCAACTGAAAGAACTTTAATTTGAATTCAGAGTGTTTGAGGTTTTGGCTGGTTTGGTTAATTTGATTTGGTTTTTGGTGTTAAAATGTGTTCTGATTCCTGATGGGGCAGTTGTTCTGATCAGTCATTACCTCTTCCTGACAAAAACTTTCATTGGAAAGTTCAGATTAGCATGTCCCAAATATTTGTCTCTGTATTATTTGTAAACCAGAGAGTATTGGATTAATTTAGTATTCCTATAAAGCAATATTTTCAAATAACTGCCAACCAAAGTAACAGTGTAAGGGATGTCATTTGTACATGGTAATTTTTAACAATGTAATTCTCATCACTCTCAACAAACCTGAATATGTTTGTTAATAACTTTCCAAATTTATCAACTTTTAGAAACAAAAGAGTGAGGTGTTGGACTTAAGTGATCATTTCACAGTTGAAATAAATCTTGTCCTCTCACCTGTATCTTGCACTTAATATATGTAGCAATACTTTGTATCATCCTATCACAAGTATTTGTTGTGACTCAGTTAATGGCTGATAAATATTTTGTATAAAGTAGAATCTGTACAGAAAAAATATTAGATAAGTTGTATTTATTTTTATTATTTTTTAGCTTAGACACTATAATGATGCTCCTTTTTGGCCAGAATTACTGGAAGTGCCTCTTGGTTTTATATATATATATATATATATATATATATATATATATATATATATATATATATATATACACACACACATATATATGTTATAGTAAATATATACTCAAAGTTAGTAGAATTGTGTCACAGATGATCAATGTGGATGTTACAATGTGAAGACAATGTATAATATAAATATAATTCTGTGGTATCATGTTTGATGTAATCATTTGTACAACCCAAGTCCTCCATCCACTTTTGAAGGCATCCTTTCTTCTCATATCCAAATGCAGTAGCCTGTACCCAGCCTACACTGTAATGACACATCCATTGGCCCTCCTACAATTTCCAAGGACTCCTGGAGACTTCTATTCCCATGGTCACATCCCTCTCCCTATCTCTGATGAATTTTTAGCTGCATTAATCTTCATCTAACTTTCTGCAGCTAAGCTGTGCCCTTTCTCTAATAGAATAGTTAGCACCAAAACCAAGATAACCAGATTTCTAATAATCAGCTTCAGGGTCCTGTGAAATACACAGTGCTGCCATTTATACTATGAATAATACAATTTATCCTATCAAGTTTGTCTATGAATGCCCAATATACAGGATAGTTGGTTGTACAGACTCAGAATTGTTTTTGGTCTACATATACAAAAAGCTTTACAAAATTTTGAATGGTTTGAAAACACTCAAATATAGTTCTCTGAAACAAACAAAAGCAAAATGCAATTTCTACCCAAAGTTCCCAAGGAGTCAATTCTTCAATCTACACACATTGATTTCCCGATTACCTATGAAACAAAATTCTAATGTCTAAGCCTGTTATATTCAAAGTTTCCTTCACTCTGGCTTCAAACCATGTCCCTATCAAAGGAACCAGCCATTAATCATTTATATTTCTATATCTTAGGCAAATCAAATTAGTAGGGGATTTTCACACTCTGTATAAATACATTTTCTTTCTCCCTTTGTGCATACACAAATTCTTCCAACTACAAGCAGCACAACAGGGCAAGATTGACTATGTCTTTTTGAGTTCTGGATTCTATCCCTCTCCCAGGGCTTTCCTCTTATGGTGATGCTCTGGTTCTCAGTGGAAGGGAGACCATAACTAGGTCCAGTCTGAACTTTCATCTCCTTCCTGTGTTTAGGTACTGTCAAACTGGCCTTAGGTAAGGAAAAGTTAATTTACATGATGGGGTAAGAGAGGTGATGATTGGTAAGTTCTAATGGAGCCTGAGATCCAGGCCAGAGGAAAGGGATGGCCAAGGCCATTGTCTGAAATAGCCTCAGAGTTCAGATAAGGGTGTCCTTGGTCACACTAATCCATACTTGGTCCAACTCTACAGATTAACCCTACGTCCACTGAACCACAGGAGGTGGAGCTTAGGAAATTGGTACCACACCCTGACCAATGAAAAGAAAAATGTAATCAGTTCTTAAATGATTAGAGAACTTTCTGTCTGTTAGGATAGTTTTAAGAAACAGTCTTGCTTCTTTTAGTCCTGGAACCACTCCATGTCCAGATCATTCTTTCTTACATCATTGCTGGCTTAAGAGAGGAAACCCAGGTCCACTTCTGCTGAAATCTGACAGATGTGAAGAGTTGTTGAGTGGCCCGTGCTGTCTGGGATCCTCTGGGCTACTGGGACCAGACAGAACTGGATAGGGGAGGGGCGTATTTCTTCATACTTTGTAGTTATACTCAGGAAATGGGATTGCTCCTTCCTCCATTGTCAAATTGACTGGCTTTTCCCCACCAGATGCCAAAGGTAAATTCATTGAAGGCTTGGGCTCTGGTCTTCAGGGACTTCAAAGCAGATAAAGATTATGCATTCGTTTTCTATTTCTGCCAGAATGAGTTACCACAAACTTGGTAACTTAAAACAAGGCAAATTTATTAGCTCGCAACTCTGTCAGTCAGAAGTCCAGATGTGCTTGGCTGGACTCTCTGCTTTGGGTCTCTCACAAGACTGAAATCAAGTGTTTGCCAGCCTGGCCTCTTTTCTGAAGTCTCTAGAATCATTCAGCTTGTTGGCAGAATACAGTTCCTTCCAATTACAGAGCTAACGTCCCATTCCTTTGCTGGCTGTCCTCTGGGAACCTGTCTCAGCTTCTTAAGGTCACCTCACTCCTCCAGGCATTCCTCCTCTCACCCAGCCCCCACCCCATCTTCAAACCAGCGATGGCATGTGATTCATTCTTACACCCTGAGACTTTCTAACTTCAGCTGCCACTGCATCCTTTCTGTCTCTAGCTTTTGAAAGTTCCCTGAGACTTTCTAACTTCAGCTGCCACTGCATCCTTTCTGTCTCTAGCTTTTGAAAGTTCTCTGCTTTTAAGGACTCATGTGATTATACTGGAACCAAATGATCCAAGATTCTCTCCCTATATTAAGGTCTTTAACATGAATTACACCTGAAAAGTCTCTTTTGCCATGTAATTTAACATATTTACAGTTTCTTGGGGATTAGGGGGTAGACAACTTTGGTGGCTATAATTTAATCTTTCACAAATCATGAGAATGAGGAACACAGTAAAGATAATGAAGGCATATGGACTACACAGCTGTTCCACATCAAGAAAGCTTATGTCCATAATGAAACAGGCATGTCAGTTTTAAAAAGTCAGCAGTGGCAATGGGGAAAGCAGGAGAGGCCCAGTCTTGAGAATGTTGCAACAGCCTATTCAAAATAAGCTGTTGGGTGTTCCAATCAAGATGGTGGGATAGAAGGACCTGGAGCTGACCTCCTCCCACAAATACATCAGCAATACATCTACATGTGGGACAATTCTCACAGAATACCTGCTGAAGGCTGGCAGAAGATCTCAGACGCCTAAAAGTGCAAGAAAGATCTCCACGTAACTGGGTAGGATGAAAGGGGAAAAAAAGGAAGCAGGACCTGCACCCCTGGGAGGGAGCTGTGAAAGAGGAAAGGTTCCTGCACTATTAGAAGCCCCCTCACAGGTGTGGAGATCAGCTGGGAAAGAAAGGGAGCTTCACAGGCTCGGAGGAGAGCACATCCACTGGTTTGTGGCAGGCAGAACAGAGAGAGACCTGCACAGACAGTCTGTGTCACCACCTTGCACACCCAAGCCAGTGCATCCACTGGTATGGGCAAGGGCTGGATGCTGAAACTCAGGCCTTAGAGGAAAGACCCAGGGACAGGACTGGGGTTGGCTGTGCAGAGACAGCCTGAAGGGACTAGAGTGTAGTACCACCACAACCAGGGGGTGTACACAGAAGAAGCCTGAGCCTGCCATAGAAGCTAAGCGCCACTGTTAAGGAGTGTGCAAAGGGAGGGGTAGGGCCCAGCATTGCAGTCTAACTCTTTGCCTCCTCATAGTGGGCATGGTGCCGTCACTGAAACCCCATTATTAATGCACATGCAAGCAAAAGGAAGGGCAAGGCCCACCGCAGCAGCCACTTTTGCCAAGCACTCTCATCTGGCTCAGCACCACTTCTACGAGTTCTGAGAGTGCACAAGTGCCAGTGGGTTTACCATATGCAGAGGCAGGGCTAAAATCGGAGCTATCACCAGGGGCCAAGCAACTTAGGAAGCAGGGCTGAAATCTGAGCCCTCTCCCTGTGGCTGTGAGATATGTGGATTTATGTCACCACCAATGGCTTTGTAAACTCAAAATCTGCAGGACATCCGAGTGAACAATGGATGCTCCCTGGCTGGGATGTGTCTGACCTTAGAAGCTGTGGGCTTTGTGGGTATGTGCACATGGAGGCTGGGCTGGGCCAGGGTCTAGGTTGCCTCCATTGCTCCCACAGCAGGTCCAGGTGCATGGCTACTGTGCTCCTGGTAGCTGACGTCAGTGGATCTGAGCCTATGGATTTATGCTGGTCACTTTGTGGAAAAAATTCCTCAGGCATATTAGGGCCGATTGCCAGCCTTCCCATGGTTGAGGCAGGGCTGAAGGTGGGGCCCAAAACAGTAAACTTTGTGAGCCCACACAACGGGTGAAAGAGAGACACCACAGAGCTCATATCCTGCTGGACAGCTCTGGTGGAGGAATACGCAGTGGCTCCTCTCCCAGTGGGAGTGCTCCAATATCCCACCTATCTCACACTGCAGTTCAGAAATGGATCTGGAGAATTCTACTCCAGCAACTAAGGAGGAGACCTGCCCCCAAAAGGGCTGTGACAATCACAGAGCAAAGAGGAGTTCTTGTGCAACAGCCAGTGCAGGCTCTGATCACCACAACACAAGTCACACCCCCTATCAAGGGGATAATGGCCAGCACACATGGAGGAAAGAGGTGGAAGGCATCCACACTAAAAACAGCCCTTGCACCAAAAATATTAAACCCACACAGTCTACACAGTGATGCTTCCACATAAAAATAGCCCTCCAAGAACAGAGTAGATAATTTTTTTCTCCTAAATATATAGAGTAAGAGAAATATAAGTAAAATGAAGAAGCAGAGAAACCACTCCAAATTTAAAGATTAAGTGAATTCCCCTGAAAGAACAAACAATAAAATAGAACACTTCAGTCTAATAGATACCAGGTTCAAAAAGGAGATAATGAAAATACTGAAGGAATTAAGAAAGGATATCAATTAAAATGCAGATTACTGTAAATAGGAATAAGAAACTATAAAGAGAGGCCAAGAAAAATTAGAAAATTCATTTACTGAGATGAAAGCTGAGCTAAAGGTAATAAAAAGCAGACTGAATAAGGCTGCTCATTTTCAATAAGACTGAAAAATGAATAAGTGGTCCAGAAGATAGGATAATGGAAATCACCCAAGCAGAACAGCAGACAGAAAGCCAAATGAAAAAAAAAAATGAAAGCAATATAAGAGACCTATGGGATAATATAAAGCATGCCACTCTGAGCATAACAGGGGTTCCCAAAGGACAAGAAAGAGAAAAGGGGATCAAAAATGTATTTAAAGAAATTATTGCTGAAACCAAATCCAAAGAAGGAAAGAGATATCCAGGTACAGGAAACACAGAGGGTCCCAAACAAGATGAACCTAAACAGACCTACACCAAGACATATTATAATTAAAATGGCAAAAGTTAAAGACAAAGTGAGGATTCAAAGGCAGCAAGAGAAAAACAAAGAGTTAATTATGAGTGAACCGTTATAAGGCTGTCAGCTGATTCCTCTACAGAAACATTGCAGGCTAGAAGGGAATAGCAAGATATATTCAAAGTTCTGAAAGGGAAAAATTTGCAACCCAGGATATTCTACCCAACAAGATTATCACTTAGAATAGAAAGAGACATAAAGAGTTTCTCAGACAAGCAAAAACTAAAAGAATACAGCAATACTAAACTTATACTAAAAGAAATATTGAAAGAACTTTTTCTAAATAGAAAAGTAGCAAAAATCTATAGGAATAAGTAATGACAATTGGGAAGTAAATCATCTAAATAAGCGAGTGTACAGGGCCCTGAACCAAGATGGCAGAGTAGAAGGATGTGCTCTCACTCCCTCTGTGAGAACAACAGAATCACAGCTAGCTGCTGGACACTGATTGACAGGAAGACACTGTCAATCACCAAAAAAGATACCCAACATCCAAAGACAAAGGAGAAGCCACAATGAGACGGTAGGAGGGGTGCAATCACAGTAAAATCAAATCCCATAACTGCTGGTTGGGTGACTCACACACTGGAGAACACTTATACCACAGAAGTCCACTCACTGGAGTGAAGGTTCTGAGCCCCATGTCAGGCTTCCCAACCTGGCGGTCTGGCAACAGGAGGAGCAATTCCTAGAGAATCAGAATTTGAAGGCAAGTGGGATTTGACTGCAGGACTTCGACACAACTGGGGGAAACAGAGACTCCACTCTTGGAGGGCACACACAAAGTAGTGTGCACAATGGGACCCAGGGGAAGGAGCAGTGACCCCAGGGGAGACTGCACCAGACCTACCTGCTAGTGTTGGAGGGTCTCCTGCAGAGGTGGGGGGTGGCTGTGGCTCACCATGGGAACAGGGAGGCTGGCAGCAGAGGTTCTAGGAAGTACTCCTTGGCATGAGCCCTCCTAGAGTCTGCAATTAGCACCACCAAAGAGCCTACATAGGCTCCAGTGTTGGGTTGCCTCAGGCCAAACAACCAACAGGGAGGGAACCCAGGCCCACCCATCAGCAGTCAAGCAGAATAAAGTTTCACTGAGCTCTGCCCGCCAGAGAAAGAGTCAGGTCTACCCACCACCAGTCTGCCCCATCAGGAAACTTGCACAAGCCGCTTAGACAACCTTATCCACCAGAGGGCAGAGAGCAGAAGAAAGAAGAACTACAGTCCTAAAGCCTGTGGAACAAAAAGCACATTCACAGGAAGAAAGACAAGAGGAAAAGGCAGAGGGCTATGTACCAGATGAAGGAACAAGATAAAACTGCAGAAAAACAACTAAATGAAGTGGAGATAGGCAACCTTCCAGAAAAATAATTCAGAATAATGATAGTGAAGATGATCCAGGACCTCAGAAAAAGAATGGAGGCAAAGATGGAGAAGATGCAAGAAATGTTTAACAAAGACCTAGAAGAATTAAAGAACAAACAAACAGAGATAAACAATACAATAACTGAAATGAAAACTACACTAGGAGGAATCAATAGCAGAATAACTGAGGCAGAAGAATGGATAAGTAACCTGGAAGACAGAATGGTGGAATTCACTGCTGCAGAACAGAATAAAGAAAAAAGAATGAAAAGAAATGAAGACAGCCTAAGAGACCTCTGGGACAACATTAAACACAACAACATTCACATTATAGGGGTCCCAGAAGGAGAAGAAAGAAAGGACCCGAGAAAATATTTGAAGACATTATAGTAGAAAATTTCCCTAACATGGGAAAGGAAATAGCCACCCAAGTCCAGGAAGCACAGAGAGTCCCATACAGGATAAAACCAAGGAGAAACATACTGAGACACATTGTAATCAAACTAGCAAAAATTAAAGACAAAGAAAAATTATTGAAAGCAGCAAGGGAAAAACGAAAAATAATATACATGGAAACTCCCATAAGGTTAACAGCTGATTTATCAGCAGAAACTCTACAAGCCAGAAGGAAGTGGCATGATATACTTTTTTTTTTTTTTTTTTTTTTTTTTTTTTTGCGGTATGCGGGCCTCTCACTGCTGTGGCCTCCCCCGTTGCGGAGCACAGGCTCCGGACGCGCAGGCTCCGGACGCGCAGGCTCAGCGGCCATGGCTCACGGGCCCAGCCGCTCCGCGGCATATGGGATCCTCCCAGACCGGGGCACGAACCCGTATCCCCTGCATCGGCAGGCGGACTCTCAACCACTTGCGCCACCAGGGAGGCCCTGGCATGATATACTTAAAGTGATGAAAGAGAAGACACTACAACCAAGATTACTCTACCCGGCAAGGATCTCATTCAGATTCGATGGAGAAATCAAAAGCTTTACAGACAAGCAAAAGCTAAGAGAATTCAGCACCACCAAAGCAGCTCTAAAACAAATGCTAAAGGAACTTCTCTAAGTGGGAAACACAAGAGAAGAAAAGGACCTACAAAAACAAACACAAAACAATTAAGAAAATGGTCATAGGAACATACATATAGATAATTACCTTAAACATGAATGGATTAAATGCTCCAACCAAAAGAAATAGATTTGCTGAATGGAATCAAAAACAAGACCCATATATATGCTGTCTACAAGAGACCCACTTCAGACCTAGGGACACACAGAGACTGAAAGTGAGGCAATGGAAAAAGATATTCCATGCAAATGGAAATCAAAACAAAGTTGGAGTAGAAATACTCATATCAGATAAAATAGACTTTGAAATAAAGAATGTTACAAGAGACAAGGAAGGACACTACATAATGATCAAGGCATCAATCCAAGAAGAAGATATAACAATTATAAATATATATGCACCCAACATAGGAGCAACTCAATACATAAGGCAACTGCTAACAGCTATAAAAGAGGAAATTGACAGTAATACAATAATAGTGGGGGACTTTAACACCTCACTTACACCAATGGACAGATCATCCAAAATGAAAATAAATAAGGAAACAAGCTTTAAATGACACAATAGACCAGAGAGATTTAATTGATATTTATAGGACATTCCATCCAAAAAGAGCAGATTACACTTTCTTCTCAAGTGCACACGGAACATTCTCCAAGATATAGATCACATCTTGGGTCACAAATCAAGCCTCAGTAAATTTAAGAAAACTGAAATCAAATCAAGCATCTTTTCTGACCAAAATGCTATGAGATTAGAAGTGAATTACAGGGAAAAAAACATAAAAAACACAAACACATGGAGGCTAAACAATACATTACTAAATAACCAAGAGATCACTAAAGAAATCAAAGAGGAAATCAAAAAATACCTAGAGACAAATGACAACAAAAACAAGATGATCCA
Organism: Mesoplodon densirostris; assembly: GCF_025265405.1. Lineage (NCBI taxonomy): Eukaryota > Metazoa > Chordata > Mammalia > Artiodactyla > Ziphiidae > Mesoplodon > Mesoplodon densirostris. The sequence goes on from NC_082671.1 coordinate 18,397,140, forward strand.
AAACCTATGGGATGCAGCAAAAGCAGTTCTAAGAGGGAAGTTTAGAGCAATACAATCGTACCTCAAGAAACAAGAAAAATCTCAAATAAACAATCTAACATTACACCTAAAGGAACTAGAGAAAGAAGAACAAACAAAACCCAAAGTTAGCAGAAGGAAAGAAATCATAAAGATAAGAGCAGATATAAATGAAATAGAAACAAAGAAAACAATAGCAAGAATCAATAAAACTAAAAGCTAGTTCTTTGAGAAGATAAACAAAATTGATAAACCATTAGCCAGACTCATCAAGAAAAAGAGGGAGAGGGCTCAAATCAATAAAATTAGAAATGAAAAAGAAGAAGTTACAACAGACACCGCAGAAATACAAAGCACCCTAAGAGACTATTAAAAGCAACTCTATGCCAATAAAATGGACAACCTGGAAGAAATGGACAAATTCTTAGAAAGGTATAACCTTCCAAGACTGAACCAGGAAGAAATAGAAAACATGAACAGACCAATCACAAGTAAAGAAATTGAAACTGTGATTAAAAATCTTCCAATAAACAAAAGTCCAGGACCAGATGGCTTCACAGGTGAATTCTATCAAACATTTAGAGAAGAGCTGACACTCATCCTTCTCAAGTTCTTCCAAAATATTGCAGAGGAAGGAACACTCCCAAACTCATTCTATGAGGCCACCATCACCCTGATACCAAAACCAGACAGAGATACTGCAAAAAAAAAAAAAAAGGAAATTACAGACCAATATCACTGATGCATATACATGCAAAAATCCTCAACAAAATACTAGCAAACAGAATCCAACAACACATTAAAAGGATCATACACCATGATCAAATGGGGTTTATTCCAGGAATGCAAGGATTCTTCAATATATGCAAATCAATAAATGTGATACACCATATTAGCAAATTGAAGAATAAAAACCATATGATCATCTCAATAGATGCAGAATAAGCTTCTGACAAAATTCAACACCCATTTATGATAAAAACTCTACAGGAGTGGGCATAGAGGGAACCTACCTCAACATAATAAAGGCCATATATGACAAACCCACAGCAAACATAATTCTCAATGGAGAAAAACTGAAAGCATTTCCTCTAAGATCAGGTACAAGACAAGGATGTCCACTCTCACCACTATTATTCAACATAGTTTTGGAAGTCATAGCCATGGCAATCAGAGAAGAAAAAGAAACAAAAGGAATACAAATAGGAAAAGAAGAAGTAAAATTGTTACTGTTTGCAGATGACATGATACTATACATAGAGAATCCTAAAGATGCCACCAGAAAACTACTAGAGCTAATCAATGAATCTGGTAAAGTTGAAGAATACAAAATTAATGCACAGAAATCTCTTGCATTCCTATACACTAATGATGAAAAATCTGAAAGAGAAATCAAGGAAACACTCCCATTTACCACTGCAATAAAAATAACAAAACACCTAGGAATAAACCTACCTACGGAGACAAAAGACCTGTATGCAGAAGACTGTAAGACACTGATGAAAGAAATTAAAGATACCAACAGATGGAGAGATATACCACGTTCTTGGATTGGAAGAATCAATATTGTGAAAATGACTATACTACCCAAAGCAATCTGCAGATTCAATGCAATTCCTATCAAATCACCAATGGCATTTTTTACAGAACTAGAACAAAAAATCTTAAAGTTTGTATGGAGACACAAAAGACCCTGAATAGCCAAAGCAGTCATGAGGGAAAAAAACAGAGCTGGAGGAATCAGACTCCCTGATTTCACACTATACTACAAAGCTACAGTAATCAAGACAGTATGGTACTGGCACAAAAACAGAAACATAGATCAATGGAACAAGATGGAAAGCCCAGAGATAAACCCACACACCTATGGTCAACTAATCTATGACAAAGGAGGAAAGGATATACAATAGAGAAAAGACAGTCTGTTCAATAAGTGGTGCTGGGAAAACTGGACAGCGATATGTAAAAGAATGAAATTAGAACACTCCCTAACACCATACACAAAAATAAACTCAGAATGGATTAGAGACCTAAATGTAAGACCAGACACTATAAAAGTCTTAGAAGAAAGCATAGGAAGAACACTCTTTGACATAAACCACAGCAAGATCTTTTTTGATCCACCTCCTAGAGTAATGGAAATAAAAACAAAAATAAATGAAAGGGACCTAATGAAACTTCAAACCTTTTTCACAGCAAAGGAAACCATAAACAAGACAAAAAGACAACCCTCAGAATGGGAGAAAATATTTGCAAATGAATCAATGGACAAAGAATTAATCTCCAAAATATATAAACAGCTCATGAGCCTCAATATTAAGAAAACAAACAACCCAATCCAAAAATGGGCAGAAGACCTAAATAGACATTTCTCCAAAGAAGACATACAGATGGCCAAGAAGTACATGAAAAGCTGCTCAACATCACTAATCATTAGAGAAATGCAAATCAAAACTACAATGAGGTATCACCTCACACCAGTTAGAATGGGCATCATCAGAAAATCTACAAACAACAAATGATGGAGAGGGTGTGGAGAAAAGGGAACCCTCTTGCACTGTTGGTGGGAATGTAAATTGATACAGCCACTATGGAGAACAGTATGGAGGTTCCTTATAAACCTCAAATAGAATTACCATATGACCCAGCAATCCCACTACTGGTCATGTACCCAGAGAAAACCATAATTCAAAAAGACACATGCACCCCAATGTTCATTGCAGCACTATTTACAATAGCCAGGTCATGGAAGCAACCTAAATGCCCATCGACAGACGAATGGGTAAAGAGGATGTTGCACATATATACAATGGAATATTACTCAGCCCTAAAAAGGAACAAAATTGGGACATTTGTAGAGACGTGGATGGACATAGAGACTGTCATACAGAGTGAAGTAAGTCAGAAAAAGAAAAACAAATATTGTATATTAACGCATATATGTGGATTCTAGAAAAATGGTACAGATGAACCGGTTTGCAGGGCAAAAATAGAGACACAGGTGTAGAGAACAAACGAATGGACACCACGGTGAGAAAGAAGCAGGGGGTGGTGGGATGAATTGGCAGACTGGGACTGACATATATACACTAATATGTCTAAGATAGATAACTAATAAGAACCTGCTGTATATATATATAAAAAAAGAGTGCCAGATTGGATACAAAAACAAGAGCCTACAATATGCTGCCTACAAGGGACCCACTTTAGGGCAAAGGACACATATAGATTGAAAGTGATGGTATGAAAAATGATATTTCATGCAAATGGAAATGACAAGAAAGCAGCTCACAATACTCATATCAAAGTAGACTTTAAAACAAAGGCTATAAAGAAAGATAAAGGACACTATATAATGATAAAAGGATCAATACAAGAAGAGGATATTACACTCGTCAACATATATGCACCTAATATAAGAGCACCCAAATACATAAAACAATAGATATAAAGGCAGAAATTGAAGGGAATACAATAATAGTAGGAGACTTTAACACTCTACTCACATTAATGGACAGATCTCCTAGACAGAATATCAGTAAGGCAACAGAGATCCTAAATGATACAATAGGACAGTTAGACTTAACTGACATTTTCAGGACATTACACCAAAAAAAACCAGAATAAACATTCTTTTCAAGTGCACATGGAACACTCTCCAGGACTGACCATACACTGGAGCACAAAATAAGCCTTAACAAATTTAAGAGTATAGAAATTATTTCAAGCATCTTTTCTGACCACAATGGCATGAAACTAGAAGGCAGCCACAGAAAAAGAAACGAGAAAAACATGAATACATGGAGAGTAAACAATATGCCACTAAAAAAAAAAATGGGTCAATGATGAAATCAAAGAGGAAATTAAAACATACCTTGAGACAAATGAAATGAGAATACAACCGTACAAAATCTATGGGATGCATAAAAAGCAGTTCTTAAAGGGAAATTCATAACAATATAGGTCTTCCTCAAAAAAAAAAGAAAAAAAGAAAAGAAAAACCTCAAATAAACAACCTAATCTACTACCTAAAAGAATTAGAAAAAGAAGAACAAACAAAACCTAAAGTCAGCAGAAGGAAGGAAATAATAAAGATCAGAGAGGAAATAAATAGTATAGAGATAAACAATAGAAAATATCAATAAAACCAAGAACTGGTTCTTTGAAAGTGTAAACAAAACTGAAAAACCTCTGGCCAGGCTCACCAAGAAGAAAAGAGAGAGGACCCAAATAAACAAAATAAGAAATGAAAAGGGAGAAATAATAGTGTGGAAATACAAAAAACCTTAAGAGAATACTATGAACAATTATATGCCAACAAATTCAACAACTTAGAGGAAATGGACAAGTTTCTAGAAACATACTGTCCACCAAAACTGAATCAAGAAGAAATAGATAATTTGAACAGACCAATCACTAGAAATGAAATAGAATCTGGAATAAAAATACTCCCTACAAAAAAATTCCAGGACTTTTGGCTTCACAGGTGAATTCTACAAAACATACAAAGAAGAACTTATACCAATTCTTCTCAAACTCTTCCGAAAGACTGAAGCAGAGGGAGCACTCCAAAAGACATTCTATGAAGCCACCATCACCCTGATACCAAAACCAGACAAAGATACCACGAAAAAAAGAAAATTACAGGCCAATATCTTTGATGAATATAGATGCAAATATTCTCAACAAAATATTAGCAAACCAAATCCAACAACACATGAAAAAGATCATACACAATGAACAAGTTGGATTCATCCCAGGGTCAGAAAGATGGTTCAACATACACAAATCAATCAATGTGATACACCAAAACAACAAAAGAAAAAAACACATGATCATCTCAATAGATGCAGAAAAAGGATTTGATAAAATTCAACCTCGCTTCATGATAAAAACTCTTCCCAAAGTGGGTATGGAGGGAACATATCTCAATATAATAAAACCTATTTATGACAAACCCACAGCCAATGTAGTACTCAACAGTGAAAGGCTGAAAGCCTTCTTACTAAAATTAGGAACAGGGGTCGGCAAGCTGCGGTCGGCTGGAGCAAGCTGCGGCCCGGCCCTGCTAGCGGCTGGACGGGCGAAGGCGCGAGTCCCAATTCCAAGGTCTCCCAGCACCACAGTGGCTCCGAGCAACTCCTGGGATGTCACAGAATCCTGTGGCAACTACTCTGAATGAAAGCAAAGGTGAAGAGCATCCAATGTGAGAGCAGAATGTTTTACAGTCAGAAGTCCGCTATGGGTCTCACCAAAAATTAAGGTGTCCACCAGACGTGGACCTGTCCACCAGAAAGACAAGATCGAGCCTCAACCACCAGAACACAGGCATTAGTCCCCCCCACCAGGAAGTCTATACAACCTACTGAAACAACCTTAGCCACTGGGGTCAGACACGAAAAACAACGGGAACTACGAATCTGCAGCCTGCAAAAAGGAGACCCCAAACACAGTAACATTAGCAAAATGAGAAGACAGAAAAACACACAGCAGGTGAAGGAGCAAGATAAAAACCTACCAGACCTAACAAATGAAGAGGTAATAGGCAGTCTACCTGAAAAAGAATTCAGAATAATGATGGTAAAGATGATCCAAAATCTTGGAAATAGAATAGACAAAATGCAAGAAACAGTTAACAAGGACCTAGAAGAACTAAAGATGAATCAAGCATCGATTAAAAACACAATACATGAAATAAAAAATACTCTAGATGGGATCAATAGCAGAATAACTGAGGCAGAAGAACGGATAAGTGAGGTGGAAGATAAAATAGTGGAAATAACTGATGCAGAGCAAAATAAAGAAAAAAGATTGAAAAGAACAGAGGACAGTCTCAGAGACCTCTGGGACAACATTAAACGCACCAACATTCGAATTATAGGGGTTCCAGAAGAAGAAGAGAAAAAGAAAGGGACTGAGAAAATATTTGAAGAGATTATAGTTGAAAACTTCCCCAATATGGGAAAGGAAATAGTTAATCAAGTCCAGGAGGCACAGAGAGTCCCATACAGAATAAATCCAAGGAGAAATACACCAAGACACATATTAATCAAACTGTCAAAAATTAAACACAAAGAAATCATATTAAAAGCAGCAAGGGAAAAACAACAAATAACACACAAGGGAATCCCCATCAGGTTAACAGCTGATTTCTCAGCAGAAACTCTACAAGCCAGAAGGGAGTGGCAGGACATAATTAAAGTGATGAAGGAGAGAAACCTGCAGCCAAGATTACTCTACCCAGCAAGGATCTCATTCAGATTTGATGGAGAAATTAAAACCTTTACAGACAAGCAAAAGCTGAGAGAGTTCAGCACCACCAAACCAGCTTTACAACAAATGCTAAAGGAACTTCTCTAGGCAAGAAACACAACAGAAGGAATATACCTACAATAACGAACCCAAAGCAATTAAGGAAATGGGAATAGGAACATACATATCAATAATTACCTTAAATGTAAATGGACTAAATGCTCCCACCAAAAGACACAGAGTGGCTGAATGGATACAAAAACAAGACCCATATATATGCTGTCTACAAGAGACCCACTTCAGACCTAAAGACACATACAGATTGAAAGTAAGGGGATGGAAAAAGATATTCCATGCAAATGGAAATCAAAAGAAAGCTGGAGTAGCAATTCTTATATCAGACAAAATAGACTTTAAAATAAAGACTATTAGAAGAGACAAAGAAGGACACTACATAATGATCAAGGGATCGATCCAAGAAGAAGATATAACAATTGTAAATATTTATGCACCCAACATAGGAGCACCTCAATACATAAGGCAAATACTAACAGCCATAAAAGGGGAAATCGACAGTAACACAATCATAGTAGGGGACTTTAACACCCCACTTTCACCAATGGACAGATCGTCCAAAATGAAAATAAATAAGGAAACACAAGCTTTAAATGATACATTAAACAAGATGGACTTAGTTGATATTTATAGGACATTTCATCCAAAAACAACAGAATACACATTTTTCTCAAGTGCTCATGGAACATTCTCCAGGATAGATCATATCTTGGGTCACAAATCAAGCCTTGGTAAATTTAAGAAAATTGAAATTGTATCAAGTATCTTTTCCGACCACAATGCTATGAGACTAGACATCAATTACAGGAAAAGATCTGTAAAAAATACAAACACATGGAGGCTAAACAATACACTACTCAATAACGAAGTGATCACTGAAGAAATCAGAGAGGAAATTAAAAAATACCTAGAAACAAATGACAATGGAGACACGACAACCCAAAACCTATGGGATGCAGCAAAAGCAGTTCTAAGGGGGAAGTTTATAGCAATACAATCCCACCTTAAGAAACAGGAAACATTTCGAGTAAACAACCTGACCCTGCACCTAAAGCAATTAGAGAAAGAAGAACAAAAAAACCCCAAAGCTAGCAGAAGGAAAGAAATCATAAAGATCAGATCAGAAATAAATGAAAAAGAAATGAAGGAAACGATAGCAAAGATCAACCAAACTAAAAGCTGGTTCTTTGAGAAGATAAACAAAATTGACAAACCATTAGCCAGACTCATCAAGAAAAGAAGGGAGAAGACTCAAATCAATAGAATTAGAAATGAAAAAGGAGAAGTAACAACTGACACTGCAGAAATACAAAAGATCATGAGAGATTACTATAAGCAACTCTATGCCAATAAAATGGACAACCTGGAAGAAATGGACAAATTCTTAGAAATGCACAACCTGCCAAGACTGACTCAGGAAGAAATAGAAAATATGAATAGACCAATCACAAGCACTGAAATTGAAACTGTGATTAAAAATCTTCCATCAAACAAAAGCCCAGGACCAGATGGCTTCACAGGCGAATTCTATCAAACATTTAGAGAAGAGCTAACACCCATCCTTCTCAAACTCTTCCAAACAATTTCAGAGGAAGGAACACTCCCAAACTCATTCTACGAGGCCACCATCACCTTGATACCAAAACCAGGCAAGGATGTCACAAAGAAAGAAAACTACAGGCCAATATCACTGATGAACATAGATGCAAAAATCCTCAACAAAATACTAGCAAACAGAATCCAACAGCACATTAAAAGGATCATACACCATGATCAAGTGGGGTTTATCCCAGGAATGCAAGGATTCTTCAATATACGCAAATCAATCAACGTGATACACCATATTAACAAGTTGAAGGAGAAAAACCATATGATCATCTCAATAGATGCAGAGAAAGCTTTCGACAAAATTCAACACCCATTTATGATAAAAACCCTGCAGAAAGTAGGCATAGAGGGAACTTTCCTCAACATAATAAAGGCCATATATGACAAACCCACAGCCAACATTGTCCTCAATGGTGAAAAACTGAAACCATTTCCACTAAGATCAGGAACAAGACAAGGTTGCCCACTCTCACCACTCTTATTCAACCTAGTTTTGGAAGTTTTAGCCACAGCAATCAGAGAAGAAAAGGAAATAAAAGGAATCCAAATCGGAAAAGAAGAAGTAAAGCTGTCATTGTTTGCAGATGACATGATACTATACATAGAGAATCCTAAAGATGCTACCAGAAAACTACTAGAGCTAATCAATGAATTTGGTAAAGTAGCAGGTTACAAAATTAATGTACAGAAATCTCTGGCATTCCTGTACACTAATGATGAAAAATCTGAAAATGAAATCAAGAAAACACTCCCATTTACCATTGCAACAAAAAGAATAAAATATCTAGGAATAAACCTACCTAAGGAGACAAAAGACCTGTATGCAGAAAATTATAAGACACTGATGAAAGAAATTAAAGATGATACAAACAGATGGAGAGATATACCATGCTCCTGGATTGGAAGAATCAATATTGTGAAAATGACTCTACTACCCAAAGCAATCTACAGATTCAATGCAATCCCTATCAAACTACCACTGGCATTTTTCACAGAACTAGAACAAAAAATTTCAAAATTTGTTTGGAAAAACAAAAGACCCCGAATAGCCAAAGCAATCTTGAGAACAAAAAAAGGAGCTGGAGGAATCAGGCTCCCTGACTTCAGACTATACTACAAAGCTACAGTAATTAAGACAGTGTGGTACTGGCATAAAAACAGAAAGATAGATCAGTGGATCAGGATAGAAAGCCCAGAGATAAACCCACGCACATATGGCCAACTTATCTTTGATAAAGGAGGCAGGAATGTACAGTGGAGAAAGGACAGCCTCTTCAATAAGTGGTGCTGGGAAAACTGGACAGGGACATGTAAAAGTATGAGATTCGATCATTCCCTAACACCATACACAAAAATAAGCTCAAAATGGATTAAAGACTTAAATGTAAGGCCAGAAACTATCAAACTCTTAGAGGAAAACATAGGTAGAACACTCTATGACATAAATCACAGCAAGATCCTTTTGGACCCACCTCCTAGAGAAATGGAAATAAAAACAAAGATAAACAAATGGGACCTAATGAAACTGAAAAGCTTTTGCACAGCAAAGGAAACCATAAACAAGACCAAAAGACAACCCTCAGAATGGGAGAAAATATTTGCAAATGAAGCAACTGACAAAGGATTAATCTCCAAAATTTATAAACAGCTCATGCAGCTCAATAGCAAAAAAACAAACAACCCAATCCAAAAATGGGCAGAAGACTTAAATAGGCATTTCTCCAAAGAAGATATACAGACTGCCAACAAACACATGAAAGAATGCTCAACATCATTAATCATTAGAGAAATGCAAATCAAAACTACAATGAGATATCATCTCACACCAGTCAGAATGGCCATCATCAAGAAATCTAGAAACAATAAATGCTGGAGAGGGTGTGGAGAAAAGGGAACACTCTTGCACTGCTGGTGGGAATGTGAATTGGTACAGCCACTATGGAGAACAGTATGGAGGTTCCTTAAAAAACTAAAAATAGAACTACCATATGATCCAGCAATCCCACTACTAGGCATATACCCTGAGAAAACCATAATTCCAAAAGAGACATGTATCAAAATGTTCATTGCAGCTCTATTCACAATAGCCCGGAGCTGGAAACAACCTAAGTGTCCATCATCGGATGAATGGATAAAGAAGATGTGGCACATATATACAATGGAATATTACTCAGCCATAAAAAGAAACGAAACTGAGCTATTTGTAATGAGGTGGATAGACCTAGAGTCTGTCATACAGAGTGAAGTAAGTCAGAAAGAGAAAGACAAATACCGTATGCTAACACATATATATGGAATATAAGAAAAAAAAATGTCATGAAGAACCTAGGGGTAAAACGGGAATAAAGACACAGACCTACTTGAGAATGGACTTGAGGATATGGGGAGGGGGAAGGGTAAGCTGTGACAAAACGAAAGAGAGGCATGGACATATATACACTACCAAACGTAGGCTAGATAGACAGTGGGAAGCAGCCGCAGAGCACAGGGAGATCAGCTCGGTGCTTTGTGACTGCCTGGAGGGGAGGGATAGGGAGGGTGGGAGGGAGGGAGATGCATGAGGGAGGGGATGTGGGAACAGATGTATATGTATGACTGATTCACTTTGTTATAAAGCAGAAACTAATAAAAAAAATAAATAAATAAAATAAAATAAAATTAGGAACAAGGCAATGATGCCCACTCTCACCACTTCTATTCAACATAGAATTGACAGTCCTAGCCAGAGCAATCAAACTAGAAAAAATAAAAATTATCCAAATTGGAAGAGAATAGGTAAAAGTGTCATTATATGAAGATGACATGATACTATATATAGAAAAACCTAAAGACTCCACACAAATACTGCAAGAACTGATAAATGAATTCAGCAAGGTAGCAGGATACAAGATTAACATACAGAAATAGGTTGCATTTCTTCATACTAACAATGAAATACCAGAAAGGGAGTATAAAAAAACTCCTTTTAAGATCACATCAAAAACAATAAAATATTTAGGAATACACTTGACCAAGGAGATGTAAGACTTATATGCTGAGAACTATAAAACATTAATAAAGGAAATTGATGTTGATTCAAAGAAATGGAAAGATATCCTATGCTCTTGGACTGGAAGAATTAATATTGTTTAAATGGCCATTCTACCCAAAGCAATGTACAGATTTAATGTGATCCCTATCAAATTTTTCACAGCTCTAGAACAAATAATCCAAAAATTTACATGAAACCATAAACGATCCAGAATTGCCAAAGCAATCCTAAGGAAAAAGAACAAGGCAGGAGGCATAACCCTCCCAAACTTTAGACAATACTACAAAGCTAAAGTAATCAAAACAGTGTGGTATTGGCACAAAAACAGGCATACAGATCAATGGAACAGAAAAGAGAATCCAGAAATAAACCTACACACCTACAGTCAATTAATCTTCAACAAAGCAGGCAAGGATATACAATGGAAAAAAGACAGTCTCTTCAGCAAGTGGTGCTGGGAAAGTTGGACAGCTTCATGTAAATCAATAAAGTTAGAACACATCCTCACACCATACACAAAAATAAACTCAAAATGGCTTAAAGACTTAAATAATAAGGCATGACACCATAAAACTCCTAGAAGAGAAGAACATAGGCAAAACATTCTCTGACATAAACCATACCAATGTTTTCTTAGGTCAGTCTCCCAAGGCAAGAGAAATAAAAACAAAAATAAACAAATGGGACCTAATTAAACTCAAAAGTTTTGCACAGCAAAGGAGGCCTTAAGCAAAATGGAAAGACAACCAGAATGGGAGAAAATATTTGCAAATGATGTGACCAACAAGGGCTGAATCTCCAAAATACAAACAGCACATATAACTCAACAACAATAAAACAAACAACCTAATTGAAAAATAGTCAGAAGAACTTCATAGACATTTCTCCAAAGAAGACATACAGATGGCCAGTAAGCACATGAAAAGATGCTCAACATTACTAATTATTAGAGAAATGCAAATCAAAACTACAATGAGGTACCACCTCACAGGGGTCCAAATGGCCATCATTAAAAAGTCCACAAATAACAAATGCTGGAGAGGGTGTGGAGAAACAGGAACCCTCCTACACTGTTGGTGGGAATGTAAATTGGTGCAGCCACTATGGAACGATATGGAGGTTCCTCCAAAAACTAAAAACAAAGTTGCCTATGATCTGGCAATCCCACTCCTGTGCATATATCCAGACAAAGCTATAATTTAAAAATAAACACGCACCCCTATGTTCACAGCAGCACTATTCACAGTAGCCAAGACATGGAAACAACCTAAATGCCCATCGACAGAGGAATGGATAAAGAAGGTGTGGTACGTATATACAATGGAATATTACTCAGCCATAAAAAATAATGAAATAATGTCATTTGCAGCAACATGGTTGGACCTAGAGATTATCATACCAAGTGAAGTAAGTCAGAAAGAAAAAGACAAATACCATATGATATCACTTATATGTGGAATCTAAAATATGATAATATGAAGTGATCTATGAAACAGAAACAGGCTCACAGACATAAAGAAGAAACTTGTCATTGCCAAGGGGATGGGCGTAGGTGGAGGGATGGATTGGGAGTTTGGGATTAGCAGATGCAAACTATTATATATAGAATTGATAAACAACAAGGTCCTACTGTATAGCACAGGGAACTATATTCTATATCCTATGATAAACCATAATGGAAAAGAATGTGAAAAAGAATGTACATATATGTATAACTGAATCATTTTGCTGTACAGCAGAAATGAACACAACATTGTAAATCAATTATACTTCAAGAAAATAAATTTTAAAAAAGACAGAAAATAAGCTGTTGGGATGTGGTTTGATATAATGCAGTATATACTCTTGACCATCTAACAGTATATGTTGCTGTTTATCCTATAGCCAGAATACATAGGTATTTGAATTAAAGGGTGGAAGCAGGAATTATCTCATTATTATATCTAATAACCAACTTATTTTTCCCCATGTCTTAAAATTTTGGTTTTGCTTGTTGAGAGGAAGTAGTTTCCAAATGAGGGATACTCTGACCAGAGGACATGATATTTCCATTACCTGGAATTGAGGCTACCACATGGCCATTTTGTTCTCTCACTGAGTCAACAGGAGAGGAACTGATTGATCCCAATTTATTAAGTTGAAATAAGAGTTCTGCTACAAAGTAGTGGCAAGATTGTATTTGGAGCCCAGAGGATTCTAAAATGGAGTCTTTTAGTACTTCTGTGTCAAACAGTGAAAGTAGTAGAAAACTAGAGCAACCCAATAAAGACAGGACCATGAAGAACACTGACCCTTCAGGACTGAAGGTTTGGTTCATATCATTAGCAAAAAACCTCACACAGCTGTCTGATTACATGATATATGACATGTATCCATCATTATGGTATCAGATAGAGTATTTTCAGTATCTTAAAAATAATCTGTATTCTGTCTATTCATCCTTCCCCTCTACCCCTAACCCTTAGCAACCACTAATCGTTTTACTGTCATCATATTTTTGACTTATCCAGAATGTCATATAGTGGGAATCATATAGTATGTAGGCTTTTTAAATTGGTTTCTTTGACTTAGCAATATGCATTTAAAATTCTTCTATGTCTTTTTAACACTAAATAATATTCCACTGTCTGGATGGACAACAGTTTACCCATTTTCCTACTGAAGAACATCATGATTGCTTCCAAGTTTTGGCAATTATGAATAAAGCTACTATAAACATCTGTGTGCAGGCTTTGAGTGGATATAAGTTTTTCAACTCCTTTGGGTAAATACCAAGAAGTGCGATTGCTGGGTCATGTGGGATGAGTATCTTTAGTTTTATAAGAAATCATCAAACTCTCTTCCAAAGTGTCTGTATCATTTTGCATTCCTACCAGCAATGAATGTGAGTCCCTGTGCCTCTGCATCCTTGTCAACATTTATTGTTGTCAGTGTTCTGCATTTGGGCCATTCTAATAAGTGTGTAGTGGTATATTATTGTCATTTTAACTTGCATTTCCCTGATGATATATGATGTGGAGCATCTTTTCATATGCTTATTTGCCATCCATATATCTCCTTTGGTGAGGTGTCTGTTAAGGTCTTTGGCCCATTTTAAAATCAGGCCCATCTCCTTTTTCCCTTGCACCTTTTGGATGGGAAAAAAATTAGTTGTTTGTTCAAATGAGATTCTCCATTTTGGATTTTGCTGATTGTATTTTCATAGTGTAATTTAACATGTTATTCTCTTCCCTGTATTCCTTATGAAGTGGTATTTACATCTAAACTGACACTTAATAAGATTAGTTTCGCTTGGAGTTAGGGAGGAGGGCTCTTTCAAAGGTGATATTTCAAGTTTCTAACTTTCGTAAAGATGTTCAAAATAGCTGCTTCCTTTTTGCAATATTATTCATCACTTATGACCATTCATTAATTCCTTAGGGTTTGAAAATTATAATTCTCTCATCCCCCTTTTTTATTATTTGGAATGCTTCTATAGAGAGATTTGTCTTTATACGTTAATAATTCTAATAAACATATTGAATAGGAAAGGCAGGATCAATGCAATTTTCCCCCTAAGTACCAGTTTTAAATATATTAAAGTGGTGCTTAACAAGCATCCAAAGTTGACCATGTGACTTTTTTGTAGTGTTGTTATGAATTCATTAATTTAAACATCCTATATAATTCAACTCTTACAGTTATTATCTTACTGATACTCAAATTTTCCTATATTTGACTAGCAGGAGCTTGTTCACATTGGCTCCTGAGTCCTTTGGGCACAATCTAGTCTCGAAGGTCTCCTTGCTTTTCAGTATGACAAGATATTCTGGGCCCACCTTATGTCCCCAGACTTAGTAACAGTCACATATCAAAAAACCATGGTTCCTTATTTTGTGGTATTTATAGAGCCCAATTCAGAGCTAGCTGTACTTATTGCTCTTGGTTGATCATTGCTTCTAGATATTTTCTGTCCATAGCTACGATATATACATTTTTCAGACTGAAAACTCCTAACTGAAATTTAGGGCTATAAAGTTTTTCTTAACTTCATTTATCTTATATTATACATGGTACTTTAAGCCATGAGGCTGCATGAGGTTACTAAAGGGGTAAAAGTAGATAGAGCAGAGAAGATATTTCAAGGACTGAACTGTGGGGTACACCAGCAGTGAAGACTAAGAGGAAAGGACCACTGAGGCAGGAGGAGAACTAAGGGATTGTGGTGTTCTGAAAACCATGTGAAGAAAATGGATCAAAGAGAAGGGCACAATCAATGGTATACAATTCTGCTAATTGATCAATTAAAATGAGGTCTGGAAATTGATCACTGGATTCATTCATGTGAAGCATTTGATGTTATTGATGAAAGCAGTTGTGGTGGAATGGTGGAAGCAAAAAAACTAATTTGATTTGGTGGGAAAAGAATTAGAGAAGAGGAATTAAATGAGGAGTATAGATGAAGGCTTGGTCTTAGAAACATGGAGCATCCATAGGAACAGAAGGGAAGACAGATAATATGAATACAAATATAGGTGGAGAGTAAATGTGGTGAGGCAGGTTGCAATATTTCTCTCCTGATTTATTTCTGTTTCATCAGTGACTTCCCTAGTCAAGGTCAGCTGACAATGAAAGTTGGGAAAGAAATATTGAAAGTTTGAGAAGAGAAGTCATTCAGGAAAACAAGTGATTGGGTTATTAAAAGGTATTATGTTTGGAGGTGGGATCAAGGTGGCAGCATAAGAGGATATGGAGCTCATCTCCCCCCACGAACACATTAAAAATACATCTACATGTGGAATAATCCTCACTGAAAACTAACTGGAGACTGGCAGAAGGACTCCTGTGCAACCAAGACCATAAGAAAAATACACACGTAATTGGATAGGACAGGAAACAAATCAACCAGGTCAGGACCTGTGCCCCTGGGAGGGAACTCAGATAAAAAAGGAGATTACATAGGCAGACACCCAGCCTGGGGAGTGAGTAGATAGAGCCACAGATTGGGCACCATAGTCCTGGGATTCTACACGAGGGAGATAAGTCCCCTTGGCTGGTTGGACAACCACTGAGACAAACAGAAGGGCTGTGTAATGCCTGGACTATGCTCATGAAGAGCACACGCATGCTGGCTAGCCCACATGGCAGAGACAGTTCTGCTCTAGTGGCTGCTGGGTTTCCCACAATCACCTTGCTTCGTGCCCCAACCTGAGCCAAGTAAACGTTCTGGCTCTGCTCACTTTACATTGCAGGGTGGCATTGTATCTGGGGTCATTAAGCCAAAGGAAAAGACATCACAGGGTGGCATTGTATCTGGGGTCATTAAGCCGAAGGAAAAGACATCACAGGGTGGCATTGTATCTGGGGTCATTAAGCCGAAGGAAAAGACATCACAGGGTGGCATTGTATTTGGGGTCATCAAGCCCAAGGAAAAGACATCACAGGGTGGCACTGGATCTGGGGTAGTCAGGCCCAGGGAAAAGAGTTGACTGTGGGACACAGCGCCTACCCAGGGTGGAACCCGGGGGAATTGGGTGGTGGCTATTGTTGGTGCTTACTCTGCATCACCCCAGAAGCAGTCCAGATCTCTGGCTGCAGCTGCTCCACCACACTGACCATTTTAACAGGGAACTAGAAAATATAAAAAAGATCCAATAAGAAATGAAGAATTCAATAGATGAAATATAAAACACACTAGAAGGGAGACTGGATCAGATGGCAGATGAATAGGATATGGAGCTCACCTTCTCCCACAAATACATCAAAAATACTTCTACATGTGTAATGATCCTCACAGAACATCTAATGAATGCTGGCAGAAGACCTCAGAGTTCCAAAGGACAAGAAAGTTTCCACATAACTGGGTAGGACAAGAGAAAAAAGAAAAAAAGAAGAGAGAGAGAGAGAGAGAGAGAGAGAGAGAGAGAGAGAGAGAGAGAGAGAGAGAGAGAGAGAGAGAAAGAAATCAGGATGGGACCTGTGTCCCTGGGAGGAATCTGTGAAAGAGGAAAGGTTTTCACACACTGGGAAGTCCCCTCACTGGTGGGGAGATCAGCTAGGCAGAGGGGGAGTTTCAGAACCTCAGAGGAGAGCACAAAAAGCATATGTGGAGGGCAAATCATAGAGAGACCTGCACAGATGGTCAGTGCCACTGCCCAGCACTCCCCAGCCTGAGATGTTCATCTGCTGGAGTGGGCAGGGGCTGGGTGCTGAGGCTCACTCAGGCTTCAGAGGTCAGACGCTGGGGAGAGGACTGGGGTTGGCTGTGTGGAGACAGCCTGAGGGGATTAGGGTGTGGTGCACCATAACTGAGGGAGTATGGGAAGAAGCCTGGGTCTGCCAGAGAGGCAAGGTGCCATTGTTGAGAGCAAGCAAGGAGAGGGGCGGGATCACCATAGGAGCTTCTTTCTCCATGTGTGCTCTCAGGTGGCAGGGCACTTCCTACATGAACTCTGGGGGTGAACACAAGCTGCCACTGCCTTCTCGGACTCCAGAGGCAGGCAGGGACAGCTGCCACTGCCAAGGGTCCCACAACCAGGCGCCAGTCACAGCTGCCAACTTCCTAGGAGCGTGCATGGTCTGCTGTCCCCATTACCACAGGTCCCACGGCTGGGCACCAACCACTGCCCCCAGCTACCTGAAAGTATATGGGACCTAATGCTCCGCCACTGCCGAGGGTCCCATGACCGGATGCCAACTGCTCCCCCCGCCTTCCTGGGAACATGCATGGGCCATGCATCTACACTGAGGAAAGAGACTGCAAGCATCCAAGCCAAAAACAGCTCTCACACCAAAAAAATATTAAACCCACACAAGCTATGCAGGAACAATCCTGTGTATAAATAGCCCTCTAAGACTACAGCAGATAATCATTTCTCCTAAACTCACAGAGTAAGAGAAATATAAGCAAAATGATGAAGCAGAGGATCATTCCCAGTTAAAAAACCAAGAGTATTCCCATGAAGGTATAAACAATGAAACAGACCTCTTCAGCCTAGTAGACACCAAGTTCTAAAAGAAGGTAATGAAAATACAGAAGGAATTAAGAAAGGCTATGGACAGAAATGAAGATTACTGGAAAAAGAAATTAGAAATTATAAGGAGGAGCCAAGAAAAATTAGAAAGTTCACTTGCCAAGTTGAAAGCTGAGCTAAAGGCAATGAACAGCAGAATGAATAGTGCAGAAGTAAGAATAAGTTATCTGGAAGACAGAATAATGGAAATTACCCAATCAAAACAGCAGACAGAAAGCCAAATGAAAAAAATGAAAACAATATAAGAGACCTATGGGATAAAATAAAGCATGTCAATCTGAGCATCATAGGGATTCCAGAAAGAAAGAGAAAAGGAGATCAAACATGTATTTGAAGAAATTATTGCTGAAAACTTCCCAAACCTAAAGAAGGAAACAGATATCAGGTACAGGAAGCACAATGGGTTCCAAACAAGATGAACCCAAACAGACTTGTGTATTATAATTAAAATGGCAAAAGTTAAGAACAAAGGGAGGATTCAAAAGCAGCAAGAGAAAACAAATAGTTAATTACTGTTGAACCTCTATAAGGCTATCAGCTGATTCCTCTACAGAAACGTTGCAGGCCGGAAGGGAGTAGCATGATATATTCAAAATTCTGAAAGGGAAAAATTTGCAACCTAGGATATTCTACCCAGCAAGATTATCATTTAGAATAGAAAGAGAGAGAAAGAATTTCTCAGACAAGCAAAAACTAAAAAAATACAGCAATACTAAACCCATCCTAAAAGAAATATTGAAAGGACTTCTCTAACTAGAAAAGAAGCACAAATCTATAGGAAAGAGTAAATGACAATTGGAAAATAAATCACATAAATAAGCCAGGATACAGATCAAAAAGAAGAAAAAAAAACTATTTGTGAAAGTGATGATAAACAAAAGGAACATCAAAAGGATAAACATGAGGATGTAAAAAAGGATACCAAAACCATAAAATGTGGGGAAGGAGAGTAAGAAAATGTAGATTCTTTTTTTTTTTTTTTTAAGAATGTGTTGGAGCCTATATGATTATCAGTCTAAAGCAAGCAGATATAAGAAGGAGTTAACATACTTGAAAAATGGTGCAACCACAAATTAAAAACATACAATAGATTCACAAAAACCAAAAAGAGAGAATACAAACATAAAATAAAAGGAAATCATCAAACCACAAAAAGAAAAAGAAAAAAAAAACCAAAGAAGAAACATAGAATCAACTGGAAAATAAGGTTTAAAATGGCAATAAATACATATGTATCAGTAATTACCTTAAATGTCAATGGACTGAATGCTCCAATCAAAAGATACAGACTGGCAGGCTGGATAAAAAAAGCAAAAGGCTACAATATGCTGCCTACAAGAAACCCACCTTAGGGCAAATGACACAATAGATTGAAAATGAGGGGATAGAAAAAGATATTTCATGCAGACAGAAATGACAAGAAA
This sequence comes from Mesoplodon densirostris, assembly GCF_025265405.1. Taxonomy (NCBI): domain Eukaryota; kingdom Metazoa; phylum Chordata; class Mammalia; order Artiodactyla; family Ziphiidae; genus Mesoplodon; species Mesoplodon densirostris. The sequence continues at coordinate 18,416,561 of NC_082671.1, forward strand.
GCAGGAGTTGCAATACTCATATCAGACAAAATAGACTTTAAAACAAAGGCCATAAGGAAAGATAAAGAAGGACACTGTATAATGATAATAGGATCAATACAAGAAGAGGATATTATAACTACCAACATATATGCATCCAATATAGGAGCACCCAAATACATAAAACAAATACTAAAAGATATAAAGGAATAAAATGACAGTAGGAGACCTTAACACCCCAATCACATCAATGGACAGATCTTCTAGACAGAAAATCAGTGAGGCAACGGAGATCCTAAATCATACAATAGAACTGTTAGACTTAACTTATATTTTCAGGACATTACATGTAAAAAACAAAACAAAACAAAAAAACAGAATACATATTCTTTTCTGGTGCACATGGAACATTCTCTAGGACTGATCACATACTAGACCACAAAACTAACCTCAACAAATTTAAGAGTATAGATATTATTTCAAGCACCTTCTCTGACTGTAATGTCATGAAACTAGAAATCAACCACCAGAAAAGAGATGAGAAAAAAATGATTACATGGAGACTAAACAACATGCTACTAACAAAACCAACAAAGGAATCAAAGACCAAATTAAAACATACCTTGAGACAAACAACACTGAAAACACAACCATACAAAATCTATGGTATGCAGCAAAAGCAGTTCTTAGAGGGAAGTTCATAACAATACAGGCCTTCCTCAATACAAAAAAAAACAAGAAAAATCTCAAATAAACAACCTAACCTACCACCTAAAAGAATTAGAAAAAGAACAAATGATACCTAAAATCAACAGAAGGTAGGAACTAATAAAGATGAGGGAGAAAATAAATAAAATAGAGATTAAAAAAAAGAAAAAAATCAATAAAACAAAGAGCTGGTTCTTTGAAAGCGTAAACAAAATTGACAAACTTCTGGCCAGGCTTACCAAGAAGAAAAGAGAGAGGGCCCAAATAAACAAGATAAGAAATGAAAAAGGAGAAATCTAAACAGATACTGCAGAAATAAAAAAACATAAGAGAATACTATGAACAATTATATGCCAACAAATTTGACAACCTAGAAGAAATGGACAATTTTCTAGAAACACACCACCCACCAAAATTGAATCAAGGAGAACTAGATTATTTGAACAGACTGATCACTATAAATGAAATAGAATCTGGAAAAGAAAAACACAAACAACAATAAAAATAAAACCCAAAAACTCCCTACAAACAAAATCCAAGACTAGATGGCTTCACAAGTGAATTCTACCAAACATAAAAAGAAGAACCTATACTGATTCTTCTCAAACTCTTCCAAAAGATTGAAGAGGAGGGAGCACTCCAAAGGACATTCTATGAAGCCACCATCAACCTGATACCAAAACCAGACAAAGATACCACCAAAAAAGAAAATTACAGGCCAATATCTTTGATAAATATAGATGCAAAAATTCTCAACAAAATATTAGCAAACCAAATCCAACAACACATAAAAAAGATCACACATGATGATCAAGTGGGATTCATCCCAAGTTCACAAGGGTGGTTCAACATATGCAAATCAATCAATGTAATACACTGCATTAACAAAAGAAAGGTAAAAAAACACATGATCATCTCAATAGATTTAACATTTGACAAGATTCAACATCTATTCATGTAAGAAACTCTTACCAAAGTGGATATAGAGGGAACATATCTCAACATAATAAAAGCCATTTATAATAAACCCACAGTCATAATACTTAACAGTGAAAAGCTGAAAGCCTTCCTGCTAAAATGTGGAAAAAGACAAGGATTCCCACTCTCACCACTTCTATTCAACATAGTATTGACAGTCCTAGACACAGCAACCAGACAAGAAATAAAATGTATCCATATTGGAAGGAAAGAGTTAAAACTGTCACTATATGCAGATAACCATAATACTATATAAAGGAAACCCTAAGGGCTCCACACAAAATCTACTAGAATAAATGAATTCAGCAAAGTAGCAGGATACAAGATTAACATTCAGAAATCGATTGCATTTCTTTAAATGTACAATGAAATATCAGAAAGCAAATCTAAAAAAAAATACATTTTAAAATTGCACTAGAAAAAGAAAAAAGCAAAAAACAACCTAGGAATAAACCTGACCAAGAAGGTGAAACATTAATAAAACTATAAAACATTAATAAAGGAAACATTAGAACTATAAAACATTAATAAGGAAATTAAAGAGGATTCAAAGAAATGTAAAGATATCCCATGTTCTTGGATTGAAAGAATTAATACTGTTAAAATAGCAATACTACCCAAAGCAATCTACAGATTTAATGCAATCCCTATCAAATTACCCATGATATTTTTCACAGAACTAGAACAAATAATCCAAAAATTTATAAGAAACCATAAAAGATCCAGAATTGCCAAGGCAATCTGAGGAAGAAAACAAAGCAGGAGGCATGACTCTCCCAAGACCTCAGAAAATACTACAAAGCTACAGTAATCAAAACAGTATGGAATTGGTACAAAAGCAGACATATGGATTAATGGAACAGAATAGAAAGCCCAGAAATAAACCCACACACATATAGTCAATTAATTTTTGACAATGGAGGCAAGGATATAAAATGGGAATAAGACAGTCTGATCAGCAAGTGGTGCTGGGAAAGTTGGACAGCTGCATATAAATCAATGAAGTTAGAACACACCCTGACACAATGCACAAAAAATAAAGTTAAAATTGCTTAAAGACTTAAACATAAGACATGATACTGTAAAACTTACAAGAGAGCATAGGTAAAACATTTTCTGACATAAATCATATCAATGTTTACTTAGGTCAGTCTCCCAAGGCAGAAGAAATAAAAGCAGAAATTTAAAAATGGAACCTAATCAAATTTACAAGCTTCTGTACAGCAAAGGAAACCATAAACAAAATGGAAAGGCAAAGTACAGACTGGGAGAAAATATTTGCAAATGATGCGACCAACAAGGGCTTAATCTCTAAAACATACAGCAGCACATACAACTCAACAACAAAAAAACCAATAAAAAAAATGGGCAGAAGAACTTAATAGACATTTCTTGAAAGAAGACATACAGATGACCAGCAGGCACATGAAAAGCTGCTCAACGTCACTAATTGTTAGAGAAATGCAAATCAAAACTATAATGAGGTACCACCTCACATGGGTCCGAATGGCCATCGTTAAAAAGTCTACAAATAACAAATGCTGGAGAGGGTGTGGAGAAATGGGAACCTTCCTACACTCTTGGTGGGAATGTAAGTTGATTCAGCCACTGTGGAAAACAGTATTGAGGTTTGTCAGAAAACTAAAAGTAGAACTATCATATGATCCAGCAATCCCACTCCTGGCATATACATGGACAAAACTCTAATTCAAAAAGATACATGCACCCCCCCCTGTTCATAGTAACAATATTCACAAGATATGGCCAAGATATGGAAGCAATCTAAACAATCTAAATTCCCATTGACAGATGAATGGATAAAGAAGATGTGGTACATATATACAATAGGATACTACTCAGTCATAAAAAAGAATAAAACAATGCCATTTGCATCAACATAAATGGACCTAGAGATTATCATACTAAGTGAAGTAAGTCAGAAAGAGAAAGACAAATACCATATGATATCACTTATATGTGGAATCTAACTAAAACATGGCACAAATGAACCTATCTACAAAACAGAAACAGACTCACAGATATAGGGAACAGACTTGTGGTTGCCAAGGGGGAGGAGAGGAGGGAGAGGGATGTACTGGGAGTTTGGGGTTAGTAGATAGAAATTATTGCATTTAGAATGGATAAACAACAAGGTCCTACTATATAGCACAGGCAAGTATATCCAATCTCCTGGGATAAATCATAATAGAAAAGAATATAAGAAAAGAATGTACCAATATATATGTGTAAAACTGAGTCACTTTGCTGAATGGCAGAAATTAGCACAACATTGTAAATCAACTATACTTCAATAAAAAGAAAGAAAGAAAGAAAGAAATGGGCAGAGGCCCCAAATAGGCATTTTTCAAAGAAGACATACAGATGGCCAACAGGCGTAGGAAAAAATGCTCAACATCATTAACCATCAGAGAAATGCAAATCAAAACCAAAATGAGATATCACCTCACACCTGTCTGAATGGCCATGATCAAAAGGAGAAGAAATAACAAATGTTGGCAAGGATGTGAAGAAAAGCGAGCTCTCGTGCACTGTTCATGAGAATGTAAACTGGTGCAGCCACTATGGAAAACAATATGGGGTTACTCAAAAAATTAACAATTGAACTACCATATAGTCCTGAAATTCCACCCCCTGGGCATTTATTGGAAGAAAATGAAAATATATATGGACCCTGATATTCATAGCAGCATTATTTGCAATAGCCAAGATATGGAAGCGACCTAAGTGCCCATCAACAGATGAATGGATACAAATAAACACACACACACACACACACACACTGGAATATTAGTCAGCCATAGAAAAAGAATGAAATCTTGCCATTTGCGACAACATGGATGGACCTGGACGGTATTATGCTAAGTGAAAGAGAAAAAGAAAGACAAAGAAAGACAGACAGAGAAAGACAAATCCTGTATGTTCTCACTTATATGTGAAACCTATAAAACAAAACCAATGAAAAAATGTAACAAAGCAGAAACAGACTCACAGGTAAAGAGAACAAAGTAGTGGTTGCCAGAGGGAGAAGGGTGAAGGGAATTAAGAGGTACAAACTAGCAGTTATAAAGTAAATAAGTCCCAGGGATGTAATGTACATCATAAGGAATACAGTCAATGTTTTATAATAACTTTGTGTGTAATGTACAAAAATATTGAATAAATATGTTGTACACCTGAAACTAATATTGCAAGTCAACTATACTTCAATAAAAAAATTTTTAATTAAAGTAAAAAAAACACACTAGAAGGAATGAATAGCAGACTAAGTGATGCAAAAGAACACATAAGTGATCTCGAAGATAGAATAATGGAAATCATCCAAACAGCAAAAAAATTCTTTTAATGGAAGAAAGTTAAGAGATCTATGGGATAATATTAAGTGTACAAATATCAGCATTGTAGAGGTCCCAGAAGGAGAAGGGTGGAGGGATCTAAAATGTATTTGAAAAACAAATATCTGGGTATAGGAAGCACAAAGGGTCCAAAATATTATGTCCCCCAAACAGACTCACACCAAGACATATCATAATTAAAATGGCAAAAGTTAAAGATAAAAAGAGTATTCTAAAGGTGACAAGAGAAAAACAGAGTCTTATACAAGGGAATTCCCATAAGCTATCAGCCCATTTCTCTGTAGAAACATTGCAGACCAGAAGGCAGTAACATGATATATTCAAAGTGCTAAAAGGGAAAAACCTGAAACGTAGGATACCCTACACAGCAAGATTATCATTTAGAAAAGAAGGAGAGATAAAGGACATCTCAGACAAGCAGAAATTAAAAGGATTCATCAATACTAAACCTACCCTAAAAGACATATTAAGGGGTCTTCTCTAAGTGAAAAAGAAGAAAGAATCTATAGAAAAGGGAAAACCCCACTAGGAGAGCAAATATATAGTAAGGACCGAGGATCAACCACTTAAATAAGCCAGTATGAAGAGTAAAACAAAAAATTGTAAAACAACTGTAATTACAATGAACAATTAATGGATAAACATGAAGATGTAAAATGTAACATCAAAAACACATTATGAGGTTGTGGGGACTAAAATCTGTAGATCTTTAGAATGTACTTGAACTTGACTACCAGTTTAAAACAAACAGATATAGTTATAGGTCAAAATATATGAACCCCATGGTAACCACAAATCAAAAACCTACAACAGATATATAAAAACTGGAAAGAAAGGAACAGAAGCGCACAACTAAAGAAAATCATCAAACCACAAGAGAAGAAACAAAATGAAGAAAAAATGAACAGGGAAGAACTACAAAAACAACTGGAAAACAAGTAATAACATGACAATAAGTACATAACTGTCAATAATTACCTTAAATGTCAATGGACTAAAAGCTACAATCAAAAGACATAAGGTGGCTGATTGGATAAAACAAAACAAAATGAAAAACAAACAAACAAAAACCCAAGAACTATCTATACACTGCCTACAAGAGATTCACTTCAGAGCTAAAGATGCACACTGAAAGTGAGGGTATGGAAAAGATATTCCATGCAAATGGAAATGGCAAGAAAGTGGGAACAGCAATACTCACATCAGACAAAATAGTCATTAAAATAAAAGCAAAAGACAAAGAAGGGTATTATATAATGATAAAGAGATCAATACAAAAGAGGATATTACACTTGTTAATACACATTCACCCAACACAGGAATACCTAAATATATGATGAAAATACTAACTTGGAGGGCCTTATGCTAAGTGAAATACGTCAGATAAAGAAAGACAAATGTTGTATGATATCACCTATATGTGGAATCTAAAAAGTAGAACAAACTAGTGAATATAACAAAAAAGAAGCAGATTCACACATGTAGAGAACAAACTAGTAGTTACCAGCAGCGTGAAGGCAGGGGTGGCAATATAGGAATGTGGGAGTGGGAGGTAAAAATTATTGGGTGTAAGATAGGCTCAAGGATGTACTGTACAAAACAGGGACTATAACAAGTATATTTTGATAACTGTAAATTAAAAGTAACATTTAAAATTTCTATAAGAAAAAAGTTTTTAATTAAAAAATTAAAAATTATAAAATTTAAAAATCACATGATCATCTCAACAGATGAAGAAGCAGCACTTGACAAAATTCAGCACCCATTTATGATAAAAGCTCCCATCAAAGTGGGTATAGAGGGACCATATCTCAATAGACTAAAGGCCATTTATGACAAACCAACAGATAATATCATACTAAACAATGAAAAACTGAAAGTCTTCCCTCTAAAATTAGGAACCAGACAAGAATGCCCAGTCTTGCCATGTCTGTTTAACATAGATCTGTTTACCATAGTATTGGAAGTCCTACCACAACAATCAGACAAGAAAAAGAAATAAGTCATCCAAAATAGAATGGAAGTAGTAAAACTGTCACTTTTGGCATATGACATGATATTTTATATAGAAAACACTTAAGTCTCCACCTCAAAACTATTAGAACTAAGAAATGAATTCAGTAAAGTTGCAGGATACAAGATGAATATACAGAAATCTGTTGCTTTTCTATACACTAATAATGAACTATCAGAAAGAGAAAGTAAAAAAAACACATCCCATTTAACACTGCATCAAAATGAATAAAATACCTAGAAATAAACTTAACCAGGTAGGTGAAAGACCTCTACTCTGAAAACTATAAAATACTGGCAAAGGAAATTGAAGATGATACAAAGAAATGGAAAGATATCCTGTGCTCTTGGCTTGGAAGAATTACTATTGTTAAAGTTTCCATACTATCCAAAGTAACCTACAGATTTAACGCAATTCTATTTTAAAAAAAAATGACATTTTTCACAAAACTAGAACAAATCATCCTAAAATTCATATGGAACCACAAAAGATCCCGATTTGCCAAAGCAATCTTGAGAAAAAGAATAAAACTGGAGATATCACCCTCTCAGACATCAAAATATACTACAAAGTTACAGTCAAATTAGCATGGTACTACCACAAAAAAGGACACATAGATCTATGGAACAGAATAGAGAGCACAGAAATAAACCCACATGCATATAATTAATTAATCTATGACAAAAGAGGCAAGAATATACAATGGAGGGAAAACAGTCTCTTCAAAACCTCATGCTGGGAAAACTGGACAGCTACATGTGAAAAAGTGAGATTAGAACATTTCCCCACACCATACAAAAAAATAAACTCAAGATGAATTAAAGACTTAACCATGAGACCAGAAACCATAAAACTCCTAGAAGAGAACATAGGCAGAACACGCTTTGACATAAATTGTAGCAATCTATTTTTTGGATCTGTCTCTGTAGGCAATGGAAACAAAAGAAAAGAAAAAGCAAGTGGGACTTAATTAAACTTAGAAACGTTTGTACAGCAAAGGAAACCATCAACAAAATGAAAAAACAACACCAGAATGGGAGAAACTATTTACAAGTGATATGGCTGACAAGGGGTTAATATCTGAAATGTATAAACAGCTCATACAACTCAATATCAAAAAAAAAAAGCCAAACAACTCAATTAAAAAATGGGCAGAAGACCTGAATAGACATTTTTCCAAAGAAGACATACAGATGGCTAATAAGCACATGAAAAGATGCTCAATATCACTATTTATTAGAGAAATGCAAAACAACAATGTGGTATCACCTCACATTGATCAGAACGGCTATCATCAAAAAGTTTAGAAGTAGAGATCAGAGACTAGATGGTGAAGTAGATGGACCTTGAGCTCACTTCCTTTTACAAGCACACCAAAATCACAACTAACTGCTGAAAAGTCAACGATAAAAAAAAAAAAAGGAACCTACCAAAAAAGATATCCTACATCCAAAGGCATAAAGAAGAAACCACATTGAGACTATTGGGGGGCGGGCACACTCATGATATAATAAAATCCATCCCCCCTCCCAAGGTGGGCAATCCAGAAACTGGAGAATTATTATTGGGTGGGCCAAAAAGTGCCTTTCGTTTTTTTAAGTAAAAATAAAAGACATTTTTTATTACCACCAAGACCTTTATTGAACAATGTATTCACCCTTTTGTTCCACTACCTTCTGCTATTTTTCAGGCAACTTCATAATTCCATCTTCCCAAAACTTTTTATCTTTTTGAGAAAAGAACTGTTCCAGGTGCATTTTACAGTCTTCCAGGGAATTGAAATTTTTTCCATTAAGAGAATTTTGTGGAGACTGAAATAAATGGACATTCAAGGATGTAATGTCTGGTGAATACAGTGGATGAATCAGCACTTCCCAGCCAAGCTGGAACAGTTTTTGTCTGGTCATCAAAGAAACATGCAGTCTTGCATTATCCTGATGGAAGATTGTGCGTTTCCTGTTGACTATTTCTGGACGCTTTTCGTTAAGTACCACTTTCAGTTGGTCTAATTGGGAGCAGTACTTGTTGGAATTAATTGTTTGGTTTTCCAGAATTAGCTCATAATAGCGGACTCCCTTCCAATCCCACCATATACACAACATCAACTTCTTTGGATGAAGACTGGCCTTTGGTGTGGTTGGTCATTGTTCATTTTGCTTGCCGCATGATCTCTTCCATTCCCATTGTCATACAATGTCCACTTTTTATCACCCTTCACAATTTGGTTTAAAAATGGAGCATTTCATTACATTTCAGTAGAGAATTGCATGCGGAAATATGGTCAAGAAGGTTCTTTTGGCTTAACTTATGTGGAACCCAAACATCAAAGCGATTCACATAACCACGCTTGATTTGGATATTTTGAGTATATTGCCTATCTCCCACGTGGTATAATGTTCATTGTTCTCAATTATTGTTTTGATTTGATCACTATCAACTTCAATTGGTCTACCAGGTCCTTGAGCAACATCCAGCAAGAAATCCCTGGCACGAAACTTCGCGAACCACTTTTGACACGTCTGGTCTTCTCCATACACTGCACAAATCTTTTTGTGTGTTTCAGTTACGTTTTACCTCTCTTAAAATAATAAAGCATAGTATGCCAAAAATGTTGTTTTCTTCTATCTTCAATATTAAAATGGCTACACAAAAATTCACCAATTTTGATAAGTCTTTTTTTAAATGCATGCTTGTATGATAGCTGTCACATGCAATCTAAAAAAATTGTTTCAAATGAAGTTAAAGACAACTAAGTGCTACTAAATCCATCTTACGGAAAAGACCGAATGAACCTTTTGGCCTACCCGATACATCCCAGAAGTTCTTCCACAGAGGTGAGAGTTCTGAGCCTTACATCAGGCTCCATAGTCTGGGGGTCTGGCATGGGGAGGAGTTACTCTCAGAGCATTTGGCTTTGAAGACCAGTGGGGCTTGATTGCAGGAACTCCATAGGACTGGGGGAAACAGAGACTCCACTCTTGGAGGGCGCACACAAGGTCTCACACACACTGAGACCTAGAGCAAAAGCGGTGACTTTATAGGAGCTGGGCCAGACCTACATGCTGGTCTTGGATGGTCTCTTGGGAAGGAGGGGGAAGCTGTGACTCACCTTGGGGACACGGACACTGGTGGCGGAGGTATAGGGGAATGTTCATCTGCATGGACTCTCAGTGGGGGCTGATATCTTGCTTGGGTCATTAGCACCAAGACTTGGCCTCACCCAACAGCCTGTAGGCTCCAGTGCTGAGAGGCCAAACAACCATCAGGGTAGGAACATAGCACAGCTCATCAGCAGACAGGCTGCCTAAAGACTTCTTGAACCCATGGCTGCCTCTAGACATGCCTCTTGACCCAGCCCTGACCAACAGAGGGTCAAGACCCAGTTCCACACAATAGTGGGAAAACACAGGCCCCTCCCACCAGGAAGCTTGCACAAGGCTCTAGAACAGTGTCACCCACTATGGCGGCAGAAACAGAAGCAAGAAAACTATGATGAAGCAGCCTGCAGAACTGAGTCTGCAAACACAAGTCAGAACCTACCCTGGGACCAGCTGGTCCCTGGCCCTTGAGTGATGAGAGGGGAGTATAATTCTGGGGTATATAGGACATCCCCTACAGAAGCCAATTCTCCAAGGTCAAGAAAATGACTAACCTACCACATACATAAAAATACAAATAGAAATTTAGACAAAATGAAATGGCAGAAGGATAAGTTCCAGAAAAGGAACAAGATAAAACCCCAGAAGAACAATTAAATGAAGTGGAGATAGGCAGTATTCCCAAGAAAGAGTTCAGAGTAATGAACATAAAGAGGATTCAAGAACTCTGGAAAACAATGGATGCACAGAGTGAGAAATTACAAGAAATCTTTAACAAAGAGTTAGAAAATATAAAGAACAACCAAACAGAGTTGAACAATACAATAACTGAAATGAAAAATATACTAGAAGGAAGAAATAGCAGAATAAATGAGGCAAAAGAATGTATCAGTGAGCTGGAAAATGGATTGGTGGAAATCACTACTGCAGAACAGAATAAAGACAAAAGAATGAAAAGAAATGTGGACAGTTTAAGAGACCTTTGGGACAACATCAAACATACTAACATTTGCATAATAGGGGTCCCAGAAAGAGAAGAGAGAGAAAAGGGCCTGAGAAAATATTTGAAGAGATAATAGCCCCAAATCTCCCGAACATGGGAAAGGAAAGAGTCACCCATATCAAGGAAGTGCACTGTCCCATACAGGATTAACCCAAAGAGGAACGTGTCAAGACACATAGTAATCAAGTTGACAAAAATTAAAGGTAAAGAGAAAATATTAAAAGCAACAAGGGAAAAGCAACAAATAACATACATGGGAACTCCCATAAGGCTATCTGCTGATTTTTCAGCAGAAACTCTGCAGGCCAGGAGGGAGTGGCACAATATATTTAAAGTGCTGAAAAGGAAAAACCTACAACCAAGAATGTTCTGCCCAGCAAGGCATGCATTCAGATTTGATGGAGAAATCAAAAGCCTTACAGATAAGCAAAAGCTTAAAGATTTCAACCACCAAACCAGCTTTACAAAAAAGGCTAAAGGAACTTCTCTAGGAGGAAGAGAAAAGGCCACAACTAGAAACAAGAATATTACAAAATAGGAAAGCTCACCAGTAAGGCAAACATACAGTAAAGGTAGGAAATCATCCACACAAAACTAATAGGAAGATTAAAAGACAAAAGTAATGAAATCACCTGTATGCTCAATAAGCAGTTAAGGAATATGCAAAACAATTAGATGTAAAATATGATATCAAAATCAGTTATTGTGAGGAGAATACTAATGCAGGATATTTAAAATGCATTTGAAATTAAAAGATCAGCAACTTCAAACAATAATGTGTGTGTATACATATACATATACAAACAGCAAGCCAAAAATCTAAAATAGATATACACACAAAAAAGAAAAAGGAATACAAACACAACACTAAACATAGTCATCAAATCACAAGAAATGAGAACAAAAGAGGAAAGGAAAAAAAGACCTACAGAAACAAATCCGAAACAATTTAAAAAAATGGGAATAAAAACATACATATCGATAATTACCTTAAACAGATTAAATGCTCCACCCAAAAGACATAGATTGAATGGATAAACAAAAAAGTTCCTACTGTATAGGGAACTATAGTCAATATCCTGTGATAAAACATAATGGAAAAGAATATAAAAAAGAATATATATATGTAACTGAATCACTTTGCTGTACAGCAAAAATTAACACAACACTGTAAATCAACTATACTTCAATTTAAAATTTTTTTATTAAATAAAATAAAATAAAACCCCCCCAAGGGAGAAAAAAAGACAGATTGGCTGAATGGATACAAAAACAAGACCCATATATATGCTGTCTACAAGGACTCACTTCATATCTAGGGACATACACAGACTGAAAGTGAGGGGACGGAAAAAGGTATTCCATGCAAATGGAAATCAAAAGAAAGCTGGAGTAGCAATACTCATAGGACACACAATATAGACTTTAAAATAAAGATTGTGACAAGAGACAAAGAAGGACACTATATAATGATCAAGAGCTCAATCCAAGAAGAAGATATAACAATTGTAAATATATATGTACCCAACACAGGAGCACTTCAATATATAAGGCAAACGTTAATAGACATAAAAGGAGAAATTGACGGCAACATAATATTAGTGGGGGACTTTAACACCTCACTTTTATCAATGGACAGATTATTCAGACAAAAAATCAATAAGGAAACACAGGCCTTAAATGACCATTAGACCAGATGTACTTAATTGATATTTATCGAGCATTCAATCTGAAAGCAGCAGAATACACATTCTTTTCATGTGCATGTGGAATATTCTCTAGGATAGATTACATGCTGGGCGGCAAAGTAAGCCCTGGCAAATTTAAGAAAACTGAAATTATATCAAGCATCTTTTCCTTCCACAATGCTATGAGGCTAGAAATCAACTACAAGAAAAACAAGTGCAAAAAAAAAAAAAAAAAAAAAAACCAAACACGTGGAGGCTAAACAATATATGCTACTAAACAAAGGATCACTGAAGAAACCAAACAGGAAATTAAAAAAATACCTAGAGACAAATGAAATAGAAAACACAATGATCCAAAACCTATGGGATGCAGCAAAAGCAGTTCTAAGAGGGAAGTTTATAGCAATACAAGATTGCCACAGGAAATGAAAAATCCAAAAAGCAACCTAATCTTACACCTAAAGGAACTAAAGAAGAACAAACCAAACCCAAAGTCAGTAGAAGGAAAGAAATCATAAAGATGAGAGTAGAAATAAATGAAATAGAGACTAATAAAATAATAGAAAAGATCAATGAAACTAAAAGCTGGTTCTTTGAAAAGATAAATGTAATTGATAAACCTTTAGCCAGATTCATCCAGAAAAAAAGGGAGAGGGCCCAAAACACTAAATTCAGAAATGAAAAATGAGAATTTAAAACCGACACCAAAGAAATACAAAGGACCATAAGAGACTACTACAAGCAAATATACACCAATAAAATGGACAACCTAGAAGAAATGGAAAATTCTTAGAAAGGTATAATCTCCCAAGACTGAACCAGGAAGAAATAGAAAATATAAACAGACCAATTACAAGCACTGAAATTGAATCTGTGATTTAACAACTCCCAAAAAACAAAAGTCTAGGATCAGAGGCTTTACAGGTAAATTCTACCAAACATGTATAGAAGAGTAACACCTATTATTCTGAAACTACTCCAAAAAACTGCAAAGGAAGGAAAACTTCTGAACTCATTCTATGAGGCCACCATCACCCTGATACCAAAACCATACAAAAATACCACAAAAATGAAAATTACAGGCCAATATCACTGATAAACATAGATGCAAAATTCCTCAAAAAATACTAGCAAACCAAATCCAACAATACATTAAACAGATCATATGCCATCATCAAATGGGATCATATGCCATGATAATATGCAAGGATTCTTCAATATCTGGAGATCAATGTGATACACCACATTAACAAACTGAAGAATAAAGACCATATGATCATCTCAATGGATGCAGAAAAAGCGTTTCAAAAATTCAACATCCATTTATGATAAAAACTCTTCAGAAAGTTGGCATAGAGGGAACATACCTCAAAAGGCCATAAATGACAAAAACACAGCCAACATCATACTCAACAGTGTAAAGCTGAAAGCATTTACTCTAATATCAGGAACAAGATAGGGATGTCCACTCTCACCACTTTTATTCAACACAGTTTTGCAAGTCCTAACCATAGCAATTGTAGAAGAAGAAAGAAAAGGAATAGACATTGGAAAAGAACAAGTAAAACAGTCACCATTTGCAGATGACATAATACTCTACATAGAAAATCCTAAAGTCACCACAAGAAAACTACTAGAGCTCATCAATGAATTTGGTAAATTTGCAGGATACAAAATTAATGCACAGAAATCTCTTGCATTCCTATACACTAACAACAAAAGATCAGAGAAATTAAGGAAAAAAATCCCATTTACCATCAAAATAAAAAGAATAAAATAACTAGGAATAAGCCTACCTCAGGAGGCAAAAGACCTGTACTCTGTAAACTGTAATTCACTGATGAAAAAAATTGAAGATGAAAAACAAATGCTTGAGAGGGTTTGGAGAAAAGGGAACCTTCCTACACTGTTGGTGGGAGTGTAAATTGGGGCAGCCACTATGGAAAACAGTATGCATGTCTCAAAAAACTAAAAATAGAGTTAGCATATGATACAGCAATCCCACTCCTGGGCATATATCCAGACAAAATTATAATTTGAAAAGATACATGCACCCTTATGTTCATAGCAACACTATTTACAATAGCCAAGACATGGAAACAACCTAAATGTCCATCGACAGATGAATGGATAAAAATATGGTACATATATACAGTGGAATACTACTCAGCCGTAAAAAAAACAAAATAATGTCATTTGCAGCAGCATGGATGGACCCAGAGATTATCATACTAAGTGAAGTAAGTCAGAAAGAGAAAGACAAATGCAATATCACATATGTGGAATCTAAAATATGATACAAATGCACTTATCTATGAAACAGACTCACAGACATAGAGAACAGACTTGTGGTTGCCAAAGGGAGTGGGGGACGTGGGAGAGGGATGGATTGGGAGTTTGGGATTTGCAGATGTAATCTATTATGCATAGAATGGATAAACAACAAGATCCTATAAAGATACTGTGTATATAGCACAGGAAACTATATTCAATATCCTGTGATAAACCATAATGGAAAAGAATGTGAAAAAGAATATATATATATATATAAATATATAACTGAATCACTTTGCTGTACAGCAGAAAGTTTTTTGTTGTTAGAATTAATATAATGATTGCTTATATGCCCATACAGTACCTGATACCTAGGTAAGCACTTGATGAATTTTAAATCTCTTCTTTCTTAGGGTTTCCAAAGGGGAAGGGAGCAGGGAGGGATAAATTCAGAGTTTGGGATTAACAGATACACACTACTACATATTAATATAAAATAGATAAACAACAGGATTTACTGTATAACACAGGAAACTATATTTAATATCTTATAATAATCTATAATGGAAAGGAATCTGAAAAAGAATATATATGTGTATACAAATAACTCACTCTGCTGTACACCTGAAACCAATACAACACTGTAAGTCAACTGTACCCCAACAAAAAATGTCTTCTCTCTTTTAAATGGCAGTATGTGGTAATTACAGAAAGTGCTTAAGAAGGGAAAGGTTTGTGTGTAATGAAGTAGTGAGAAAAGATTTTGCAAAGATATGGGACTTTAAGAAGGGAAAGATAAGCTCAATATCAATGCACTTTTTAAATAGATCTTTAAAATAAGTGAGAACCCCAGTTGCTAGACATTGACACTCTCTCATACATAGGCCAATGTAGCTTTGTGAAGGAAAAAGGCAGGTCTGGAGAGTGTAGTGTAGAGCCTAAAAGCCTGTGCTTTGAATCTACAGATTCAATGCAATCCCTACCAAATTACCAGTGGTATTTTTTACAAAACTAGAACAAAAAGTTTTAAATTTGTATGGAAACACAAAAGACCCCGAATAGCCAAAGCAAACTTGAGAAAAAGAAAAATGGAGCTGGAGGAATCAGGCACCCTGACTTCAGACTTTACTACAAAGCTACAGTCATCAGAACAGTATGGTACTGGCACAAAAACAGACATATAGATCAATGGAACAGTATAGGAAGTCCAGAAGTAAACCCATGCACCTATGGTCCACTAATCTATGACAAAGGAGACAAGAATATACAATGGAGAAAAGATAGTCTCTTCAACAGGTGGTGCTGGAAAACTTGACAGCTACATATAAAAGAATAAAGTTAGAACATTCTCTAAGACGATACACAAAAATAAACTCAAAATAGAATAAAGATCCAAGTGTAAGACCAGATACTATAAAACTCCTAGAGGAAAGCAGGCAGAACACTCTTTGACATAAATCACAGCAATATCTTTTTTAATCCATCTCCTAGAGTAATGTCAATAAAAACAAAAATAAACAAATGGCACCTAATTAAACTTAAAATCTTTTGCACAGCAAAGGAAACCATAAACAAAATGAAAAGGCAACCCATAGAATGGGAGAAAATATTTGCAAACAATGAGACCAACGAGAGATTAATTTCCAAAATGTACAAAGAGCTCATACAGCTCAATATCAAAAAAAAACAAACAACCCAATTAAAGAATGGGTAGAAGATGTAAACAGTCTCCAAAGAACACATACAGATAGCCAACAGACACACGAAAGAATGCTCAACATCACTAATTATTAGAGAAATGCAATCAAGACTACAATGAGGTATCACCTCATACCAGTCAGAATGGTCATCTCCAAAAAGTCTACAAATAACAAATGCTGGAGAGGGTGTGGAGAAAAAGGAACACTCCTACATTCTTGGTGGGAATGTAAATTCGTATAGCCACTGTGGAGAACAGTATGGGGGCTCCTTATAAAACTAAAAATAGAGTTACCATATGATCCAGTGATCCCACTCCTGGGCATATATCCAGACAAAACTATAATTAGAAAAGATACGTACACCCCATGTCCATAGTAGCACTATTTACAATAGCCAAGACATGGAAACAACCTAAATGTCCATTGACAGATGAATGGATAAAGATGTGGTACATATGTACAATGGAATACTACTCAGCCATAAAAAAGAACGAAATAATGTCATTTGCAGCAACATGGGTGGGCCTAGAGATTATACTAAGTGAAGTAAATCAGACAGAGAAAGAAAAATATTATATGATATCACTTATATGTGGAATCTAAAAACAGTACAAGTAAACTTATTTACAAAATGAAACAGACACGCAGGCATAGGAAACAAACTTATGGTTACCAAAGGGGAAAAGGGGGAGGGATAAACTGGGAATATGGGATTAATAGATACACACTACCATATATAAAATAGATAAACAATAAGGATTTACTGTACAGTACAGGGAACTATATTCAATATATTTTAATAAACTATAATGGAAAGAATCCAAAAAGTATGTGTTCGTGTGTATATATATACACACACATATATAGTTATAGTTATTTGGTTATATATATATAACCAAATAACTATACATATAACCAAATAACCAAATAACTGCTTCAATAAAAATAAATAAATAAATAAAATGATTGTGTGATCCTCACCTCAGATAAGGAAGCAAATGAGAATGAGTGCTATGGGTTGAATTGTATCCCCCCAAAAGCATATACTGAAATCCTAGGCCCCTGTATCAATGGATGTGCCCTTATTTGGAACCAAAGACTTTGCAGATGTAATCAAGTTAAGATGAGGTCCTTACAGTAGACCCTAATTCAATATGACTGGTTTCCTTTTAAGAACAGGAGAAGACAGAGACACACAAGGAGAAGATGACCATGTGGCAATGGAGGCAGAGACTGAAGTGATGAACCTATAAGCCAAGGAATGACAACAATTGGCAGCAAACGCCAGAAGGTAGAAGAGC
The DNA here is from genome assembly GCF_025265405.1 of Mesoplodon densirostris. Lineage (NCBI taxonomy): Eukaryota > Metazoa > Chordata > Mammalia > Artiodactyla > Ziphiidae > Mesoplodon > Mesoplodon densirostris. The sequence goes on from NC_082671.1 coordinate 18,434,678, forward strand.
CAAGGAAGGAGTCTCTGCAGGTTTCAGAGGGAGCACGGCTCTGCCCACACTTTGATTTTGGACTTCTCCCCTCCAGAACTGAGATAATAAAGTTCTATTGTTTTAAGCCAGGCAGTTTGAGGTACTTTCTTACACAACCCTAGAAAATTCATTCATTCATGGTTAACTCATTTATGGTTGATTTCACACCACAGTGGCAGAGTTGAGTGACTGTGACAGAGATTGGCCTGCAAAACCTAAGCTATTTATTATTTGACCTTTTACGGGAAGTTTGCTGAACCCTGGTGTATAGTATGAAAGTAGGATATAATCCAGTACAAGGTTGTTTATGAGAAACTCTGAATATCATGTATAAAATAAGTATATGATGTGCATTCAAAATAGAAACATGAACCATGGGCTGAAGAGGTCAGAAAAGGAATCATGTTAGAGAGTGAATTTGAGCAAGTTAGGAATAGACCAAATTACACTCTCGGGGTAAAATTGCATTCCCTGTTGAGAAAAAGTAGGCCTTTTGTGCTTTTTGGCTGGTAAACAGTGTCTCCCCTTCAATGCACCAATAGCCACCTGTCGGACACATTGAAAAATCTAAGACCTGTTATGATGTTTGCTCACTATTTCTTTTCTTTTCTTTTCTTTTTTTTTGCGGTATGCGGGCCTCTCACTGTTGTGGCCTCTCCCGTTGCGGAGCACAGGCTCCGGACGCGCAGGCTCAGTGGCCATGGCTCACAGGCCCAGCCGCTCCGCGGCATGTGGGATCTTCCCGGACTGGAGCACAAACCCGTGTCCCCTGCATTGGCAGGCAGACTCTCAACCACTGCGCCACCAGGGAAGCCCTGCTCCCTATTTCTGATGGCAAAGGTTGGCTGATGGCTCAAATAAAGTATTTGGTCTTTTAGACTCCAGATACACAGTTGCTTCATTAAAAGATTTCTTATTTCTTTATTTTCCTTGTATTTTTCTTTTTTCTTTTGTAGTAAAATGTCATATAATAATATTTGACTATTAATTAATGATCCTGACCATTATGTGAACTGAAATTATATGTGTAATGATGATAACTTTGTCATTTAGTACTTTGTTATTTGAAATGTATGGTTGAGTACATGATATAATTCTTAAACCACCTTGTGAATGTGTGTTTTTTTTTTTAATAAAAATTCTGCTCACTAACAAAGAAGTTGAGACTGTAAAGTTACCAGGCCATAGTTACAGCCATGTCAGAAAATGGTGGACCTTGGATGATTCTGGAAGCAAATTCATTTATTAGTATAAACCACATGCAAGCTAGTACTGCTCAAAATCCTCTAAATGGTAGTCTTGAAAAAAGAATTTATTAGAATTGTAGAATGTCTTAGTGCAAGGAGCTCTCTTTTCTTAGAATTTATGTAGAATGAACAACTGAATGCCAAAATTTCAATGTTTTTCTTTCTTTTTCTACTTTTAAGATTCACAGAAATTGTGGGTGTAAGCAACTGATCATGTCTCTTTGAGAATTAATCCTTTCTGGAAAGAACTCTGCAGAGCCTTGGTCCTCACCAGATCTGTGGTCCTGGCAGATTCTAGAAAGAATCCCAATGGGAAAAGAAACCATAAAGAGATTTTAGTCCATGAGCGCTTTTTTTTTTTTTTTTTTTTTTTTTAAAGAATTCCAGTGATGTCCTCAAGGAGAGGCTGGCTTAAAAACTTCTTGGAAGGAGAAGGAGAGATCTTTGTTACAAACTTCCGTCCCTCCTCCTGCTTCTGTTCCCTTACCCTCTGCCGCCTGCAGAGTTGTGTTTTCTGGGAATCAGCAAGTAAGATCACAAGTGGTCTTTTCTTTTTTCACTCTCTCCCATAAAGAAAGCTTTATCACGTGCGGCCTTAAACTTGCAGCAAATTGCAAAGAAATGGCTCAAAGGCATCAGCTCTTTCTGTGCCCTGGGAGCTGAGATGCACGTCAGTGGCTTTGCCAGCGTGGCCTGTTCCCTGCAGACTGCCAGAGAAAAGAGGCCAGGAGGAAAGAGAAAAGAGAAGAGATTGGCCAAGGGTGAGACCATGCCCTACATCTTTTCTTTCCCCTGATCTGCTCTGTGTCCAACCAGGCTCTCCCCACCTGATAAAACTGCTCAAAGCTGCAGTAGGATCCAACTGCTTCCTCTTTCAGTCTGTGGAGTGTGGTCCAGCCTCTTGCTGGGCACACTGAGAGGAACTGGCTGCCTGATCTGCACCTCCAGGTAAGATCTGGTTCTCTGCTTTCGTATTTTGTGATGATCACATCAGAGTCTCACAGGAGAGAAGTCAAAGAACTCTTATGTTCTGCATTGCACGTGTCTTATCCATAACACTTCTCATGAAACTTGTAGGGGCCCTTGTAAGGATGTTGGAAATGGGAGAGGATACTGGTTAAAGAAGTCAGATAAACTCAGACCTGGGTTCAAATTGTGATTCTGATGCTTGTTTGATGGGTTGTTTTGGATAAGTCACTTCACTGCTCTGAGTCATATGATTTACTATAAAATGAGAATTATAATACCAACCTTGTTGAGTTGTTTTAAGGATTAGCACAAAGTATATAAATCATGTGGCACATAAACAGTACTTATTAAATCTGCATCTGACACAATTACTTGCAGTGAGGCGATCAGCTTCCTAACAACACATACTCCTTAGAAAGTACCACGAGGTTATTTTCCCTCCTGAAGGGAGAGATACTGGTGTCCACAAGACAAGCTAGTGCAGAGGTTTTCCTCATGTGAGATGACCAAGACAAGACAGCGATGGGAGTGGCTGCCTTTCTGACTTTCTCTTTGGGGTCTGTGGAGGGTGACTGCTGGATGGAGTCTGTTATAGGATCAGGGCATGGAGGTCATGCTATTTGCACAATCCAACTACAACCTTCCTAGTGCACCTGTACTCTTTAAAGACTGGAGGACTGCCTTCCAAACCCCTGTGAACAGAGAATTCCATTTTTTGGAACTGGAATGAAGAGAAACTGGCTGATTTTTCTCTGGCCTCCAGAGTAAGTAATACTCCAACCCAGGGTGTTGGAGGAAAACTTTGTGGAAATCTGTTCCAGTGGTAGGAGAACAAGTAAGGATTTGACAAATGCAAATCCTGCTAAATAACTGCATTCACTCTACTTCTGCAATTGCTAATGGGAGGAGGGGGAGAAGGAGAGGGGGGAGAGGGAGGGAGGGGGAGGGGAGAGGGAGGGGGAGGGGGGAAGAGAGAGAGAGAGAGAGAGAGAGAGAGAGAGCGCGAGCGAGCCCGCAAGCCCGGAGGATCTCTCCATTCATGTCACTGAGCGTCGCCTTTCCCCTTCTTTTCACAGATGGATGAATAGCTCAGTGCTCAAAAATGTAGCCTAGCCTCCTTGAAACATACTATACGTGAGAGGATATGCAAATTAGCCATCAAGATGACACTGTATTTTCAGTAAAACAATGTAGTGTCAGTATTTTAACCTGGATGTTATTTCGCCCTAACACAACATCAGCTAGGTGTTCTCTTGTTTTATCACTTCTGGATTTGAGCTAGAGTGATTTTTGTGACAATATCTGTAAATATAAGAAGACATTGTGTTTTGATGTCCCAAGTTTTTAATATAATTTTCAACATATTTTCCCTCTTTAGCATTAGCATTCTAGATATGACCCTTTGAATTTTTAAAGATATTTTTAGTATAGCTGATAGGGTATTTTATTTTTTAAATAGTGTTGCATTTATTAAAGAACAATCCTCTATATACATATATTTTTGTTTTCTTTTTCAATTCAGAGAGGGTCCTTAAGGAACTCCGGATTATCTTAATCCACTCTTCCTACTGCAGCCAAAGAGAGATTTTTAAAAAAAATTATTTATTTTATTTAATTTTTAAAAAATCTTTATTGGAGTATAATTGCTTTACAATGGTGTGTTAGCTTCTGCTGTATAACAAAGTGAATCAGCTATATGTATACGTATATCCCCATATCCCCTCCCTCTTGAGCCTCCCTCCCACCCTCCCTATCCCACCCCTCTAGGTGGTCACAAAGCATCCAGCTGATCTCCCTGTGCTATGCGGCTGCTTCCCACTGGCTATCTATTTTACAGTTGGTAGTGTATATTATGCCCATTCCACTCTCTCACTTCATTCTAGCTTACCCATCCCCCTCCCCCTGTCCTCAAGTCCCTTCTCTACATCTGCAAATTTGTTCCTGTCCCACTCCTAGGTTCTTCAGAACAATTTTTTTTTCTTAGATTCCATATATATGTGTTAGTATATGGTAGTTGTTTTCCTCTTTCTGACTTACTCTGTATGACAGTCTCTAGGTCCATCCACCTTGCTACAAATGACTCAATTTCGTTTCTTCTTATGGATGAGTAATATTCCATTGTATATATGTGCCACATCTTCTTTATCTATTCATCTGTCTATGGTTACTTAGGCTGCTTCCATGTCCTGGCTATTGTAAATAGAGCTGCAATGAATACTGTGGTACATGATTCTTTTGGAATTATGGTTTTCTCAGGGTATATGCCCAGAAGTGGGATTACTAAGTCATATAGTAGTTCTATTTTTAGTTTTTTAAGGAAAATTCATACTGTTCTCCATAGTGGCTGTATCAATTTACATTCCCACCAACAGTGCAAGAGGGTTCCCTTTTCTCCACACCCTCTCCAACATTTATGGTTTGTAGATTTTTTGATGATGGCCATTCTGACTGGAGTGAGGGGATACCTCATTGTAGTTTTGCTTGAATTTCTCTAATAATTAGTGATGTTGAGCATCCTTTCATGTGTTTGTTGGCAATCCATACATCTTCTTTGGAGAAATGTCTATTTACATCTTCTGCCCAGCTTTGGATTGGGTTTTTTGTTTTTTTGATATTGAGCTGCATGAGCTGCCTGTATATTTTGGGGATTAATTGTCAGTTGCTTCATTTGCAAATATTTTCTCCCATTCTGAGGGTGGTCTTTTCATCTTGTTTATGGTTTCCTTTGCTGTGCAGAAGCTTTTAAGTTTCATTAGGTCCCATTTGCTTATTTTTGCTTTTATTTCCATTTGTCTAGGAGGTGGGTCAAAAAGGATCTTGCTGTGATTTATGTGATACAGTGTTCTGCCTATGTTTTCCTCTAAGAGTTTTATAGTGTCTGGCCTTACATTTAGGTGTTTAATCCATTTTGAGTTTTTGTATATGGTGTTAGGGAATGTTCTAATTTCATTCTTTTACATGTAGCTGCCCAGTTTTCCCAGCACCACTTATTGAAGAGGCTGTCTTTTCTCCATCGTATGTTCTTGCCTCCTTTATCAAAGATAAGGTGACCATATGTGCATGGGTTTATCTCTGGGCTTTCTATCCTGTTCCATTGATCTATATTTCTGTTTCTGTGCCAGTACTATACTGTCTTGATTACTGTAACCTTGTAGTATAGTCTGAAGTCAGGGAGCCTGATTCCTCCAGCTCCGTTTTTCTTTCTCAAGATTGCGTTGGCTATTCAGGGTCTTTTTGTTTCCATACAAACCGTGAAATCTTTTGTTCTAGTTCTGTGAAAAATGTCATTGGTAGTTTGATAGGGATTCCATTGGATCTGTAGATTGCTTTGGGTAGTATAGTAATTTTCACAATATTGATTCTTCCACTCCAAGAACATGGTATATCTCTCCAATTGTTTGTATCAGCTTTAATTTCTTTCATCAGTGTCTTATAGTTTTCTGCATACAGGTCTTTTGTCTCCTTAGGTGGGTTTATTCCTAGGTATTTTATTCTTTTTGTTGCAATGGTAAATGGGAGTGTTTCCTTAATTTCTCTTTCAGATTGTTCATCATTAGTATACAGGAATGCAAGAGATTTCCATGCATTAATTTTGTATCCTGCTACTTTACCAAATTCATTGATTAGTCCTAGCAGTTTTCTGGTACCATCTTTAGGATTCTACATGTATAGTATCATGTCATCTGCAAACAGTGACAGCTTTACTTCTTCTTTTCCAATTTGGACTCCTTTTATTTCTTTTTCTTCTTTGATTGCTGTGGCTAAAACTTCCAAAACTTTGTTGAATAATAGTGGTGAGAGGGAGCAACCTTGTCTTATTCCTGAACTTAGTGGAAATGGCTCCAGTTTTTCATCACTGAGAATGATGTTGGCTGTGGGTTTGTCATATATGGCCTTTATTATGTTGAGGTAAGTTCCCTCTATGTCTATTTTCTGGAGGGTTTTTATCATAAATGGATGCTGAATTTTGTCAAAAGCTTTTTCTTCATCTATTGATATTATCATAAGGTTTTTATCCTTCAATTTGTTAATATGGTGTACCACATTGACTTGCATATATTGAAGAGTCCTTGTATTCCTGGGATAAACCCCACTTGATCATGGTGTATGATCCTTTTAATGTGCTGTTGGAGTCTGTTTGCTAGTATTTTGTTGAGGATTTTTGCATCTATGTTCATCAGTGATATTGGCCTATAGTTTTCTTTCTTTGTGACATCTTTGTCTGGTTTTGGTCTCAGGGTGATGGTGCCCTTGTAGAATGAGTTTGGGAGTGTTCCTCTCTCTGCTATATTTTGGAAGAGTTTGAGAAGGCTGAGACTGTCCTCAATTCTTTCCATTCTTTTTTCTTTATTCGGCTCCGCAGTAGTTATTTCCACTATTTTATCTTCCAGGTCACTTATCCATTCTTCTGCCCCAGTTACTCTGCTATTGATTCCTTCTAGAGAAGTTTTAATTTCATTTATTATGTTGTTCATCATTGTTTGCTCTTTAGTTCTTCTAGGTCCTTGTTAAATGTTTCTTGTATTTTCTCCATTCTATTTCCAAGATTTTGGATATCTTTACTATCATTATTCTGAATTCTTTTTCAGGTAGACTGCCTATTTCCTCTTCATTTGTCTGGTCTGGTGGGTTTTTATCTTGCTCCTTCATCTGCTGTGTGTTTCTCCATCTTCTCATTTTGCTTAACTTACTGTGTTTGGGATCTCCTTTCCGCAGCCTGCAGGTTCATATTTCCCTTTGTTTTTGGTGTCTGCTCCCAGTGGTTAAGGTTGGTTCAATGGGTTGTATAGGCCTCCTGGTGGTGGGGACTAGTGCCTGTGTTCTGGTGGATGAGGCTGGATCTTGTCTTTCTGGTGGGCAGGACCATGTCCGGTGGTGTGCTTTGGGGTGTCTGTGAACTTATTATGATTTTAGGCAGCCTCTCTGCTAATGGGTGGGGTTGTGTTCCTGTCTTGCTAGTTTTTGGCATGGGGTGTCCAGCACTGGAGCTTGCTGGTTGTTGGGTGGAGCTGGGTCTTAGCATTGAGATGGAGATCTCTCAGAGAGCTCTTGTCGATTGATATTACATGGGGCTGGGAGGTCTCCGGTGGACCAATGTTCTGAACTCGGCTCTCCCACCTCAGAGGCTCGGGCCTGACACCAGGCCAGAGCACTAAGACCCTGTAAGCCACACAGCTCAGAAGAAAAGGGAGAAAAAAAAAAAGAAAGAAAAAATAAAATAAAATAAATAATAAAATAAAATATATAGTTATTAAAATAAAAAAGTAATTAAAGTAATTAAAAGTAACTAAAAGTAATTAAAAGTAATTAATTAAAAAGAAAGAGGAAGAGAGCAACCAAATCAACAAACAAATCTACCAATGATAATAAGCTCTAAGTACTAAACTAAGATAAACATAAAACTAGAAACAAATTAGATGCAGAAAGCAAACCCCAAGTCTACAGTTGCTCCCAAAGTCCACTGTCAATTTTGGGATGATTCATTGTCTATTCAGATATTCCACAGATGCAGGGTACATCAAGTTGATTGTGGAGACTTAATCTGCTGCTCCTGAGGCTGCTGGGAGAGATTTCCCTTTCTCTTCTTTGTTTGCACAGCTCCTGGGGTTCAGCTTTGGATTTGGCCCTGCCTCTGCATGTAAGTCACCTGAGGGTGTCTGTTCTCCACCCAGACAGGACGGGGTTAAAGGAGCAGCTGCTTAGAGGACTCTGGCTCACTCAGGCCGGGGTGGGGAGGGGGGAGAGGGGTACTGAATGTGGGGCGAGTCTGCGGCGGCAGAGGCCAGCGTGACGTTGCAACAGCAAAAGGCACACCATATGTTCTCCCGGGGAATTTGTGCCAGGATCATGGGTCCCTGGCAGTGGCGGGCTGCACAGGCTCCCGGGAGGGAAGGTGTGGATAGTGACCTGTGCTTGCACACAGGCTTCTTGGTGGCTGCAGCAGCAGCTTTAGCATTTTATGCCCGTGTCTGGTGTCCACATTGATAGCCACGGCTTGCGCCCTTCTCTGGATCTTGTTTAGGCAGTGCTCTTAATCCCCTCTCCTTGTGCACCCTGAAACAATGGTCTCTAGCCTCTTAGGCAGTTCAAGACTTTTTCCAGGCCTCCCTCCTGGCTAGCTGTGGTGCACTAGCCCCCTTCAGGCTGTGTTCACTCAGCCAACTCCAGTCCTCTCCCTGGGATCTGACCTCTGAAGCCCGAGCCTCAGCTTCCAGCTCCCACCTGCCCTGGTGGGTGAACAGACAAGCCTCTTGGGCTGGTGAGTGCTGGTCGGCACTGATCCCCTGTGCAGGAATCTCTCTGCCTTGTCCTCTGCACCCCTGTTGCTGCACTTTCCTCTGTGGCTCCGAAGGTTCCTCACCCCAACCCTCCCTGCCACCCCCCATCTCCACCAGTGAAGGGGCTTCGTAGTGTGTGGAACATTTTCCTCCTTCACAGCTCCCTCCCAGAGGTGCAGGTCCCATCCCTATTCTTTTGTCCCTGTTTTTTTCTTTTTCCTCTTGCTCTAACCAGGTGCATGGGGAGTTTCTTGCCTTTTGGGAAGTCTGAGGTCTTCTGCCAGCGTTCAGTAGGTGTTCTGTAGTTGTTCCACATATAGATGTACTTTTGATGTATTTGTGGGGAGGAAGGTGATCTCCATGTCTCACTCCTTTGCCATCTTGAAGGTCCACCCCCCGATAGTGTATTTTATTATTAAACAATTTATTTGCATTTTCTGGTCACTGGGTTTAATATTATGACTGAACGGAAATAATATATCTGAATTCCTAAAACAGTAGGCCAGTTTGTATTACAGAGTTTAATTTGTGGAAGAGAATTGTGTTTTACACTGTAAATTTGATGTTATTTTGTAATTTAAAAATCTTTCTGGTATGTATTTCTTGCTTCTTGATATTTCTATATCTTTTATATTTAAAATATTTTTTGTATAAGAATTGTACATCCATTATAGAAAAATTAGAAAATATGGATACACAAAACATTTTTAAAAAATCGTCTGCAGTGTCATTAGCCAGAAATAATGTGTTAACCTATTCTTTATAAACTTTCTGAAGCATTGCCTCTATGTATACACACCTGTGAATGTATGTGTGTTTCTATTATAAAAGAGTGTTATATAGGTATTGCTTTGAAGTCTTGTATTTTTAAAATCACCTCTGTAATAAAAATATTTCTATATGACTATATTTACTGCTTTACACTAATTTCTAATGGTTTCAAAGATTTCATTGTGTGAGTATACCATAATTTGTTGGACATTTAGGTCATTTTGTTGTTTTGATTTTTTTTTTTATAAGCAATGTGTCTCTCCAGGATTTTAATTAAAGGTACTCAGTATTTTTGTAGTAAAGAGACCTATTTAATCCATTGCTTCCCAAATATCCTTTCATTGTTCTGGCAAAATATTTTTCTGAAAACCTAGTTTTAGTGATTCAGTGGATATAGGAAGTTGGCTGTTGGTATCAATATCTATGTACTGGGCTTCCCTAGTGGTGCAGTGGTTGAGAGTCTGCCTGCCAACGCAGGGGACACGAGTTCGTGCCCCGGTCCGGGAAGATCCCACATGCTGCGGAGCGGCTAGGCCCGTGAGCCATGGCCATTGAGCCTGCGCGTCCGGAGCCTGTGCTTCGCAACGGGAGAGGCCACAACAGTGAGAGGCCCACATACCGCAAAAAAAAAAAAAAAAAAAAATCTATGTACTGAATGTCTTAGATTTCTTTTTTTTTTGAGTCATGAATGGCTGTTGACTTTTATCACCTGATGTATTGCATCTACTGAAATTTTATTATTTTACATTTTGAATTTCTTCTAGCTCTATTGAAATGTGATTGACAATAAAAATTGTATATATTTAAGGTATACAATGTGATGTTTTGATATACATATGTAACATTTTGAATTTTTTTTTAATTTTATTAATTTTATTTATTTATTTTTGGCTGCATTGGGTCCTCACTGCCCTGCACTGGCTCTCTCCATTTGCAGCGAGCGGGGGCCACTCCTTGCTGTGGTGCACAGGTCTCTCACCACAGTGGCCTCTCCTGTTGCAGAGCATGGGCTCCAGAGTGCGGGCTCGGCAGCTGCGGCACATGGGCCCAGCCACTCTGTGGCACGTGGGATCCTCCCGGACCAGGGCCTGAACCCACGTCCCCTGCACTGAGAGGTGGATTCCCAATCACTGCACCACCAGGGAAGCCCCAACATTTTGAATTTTTAATGCAATGATTTAGGTGAACAAACTTCCTAATATTAATCAATTGTTAATTTTTTAAAAATCTTAATTATGGAATTTTAATTAATTTGTATTTGCTAGTATTTTATTTAGGATTTTAGCATCTCTAGGTTGGCTCTGCAGTTTTCCTTTTTGTGTTGTCTTAATGAGATTTTGCTATCAAGATAATTCTGGCTTGGTCCAATGAATGGAGACTATTAGCATCTGTTTCCATTATCTGCTATTTTTCCTTGAAGGGTATTCCTTAATAAAGCACTCCAGTTACATCATCTATCCTTACTGTTTTTATTTAGGGAATAGTTTTAGAGTATTTTTGTTAATGCCTTCCTTAGGTATGTTTCTCTCCTGGTTTGTGTCAATACAGGTAATTTATATTTGCTAGAAAGTTATCCATTTTGTCAAGACTTTATAGTTATTTCTATATATTTTGCATAATTTTTATTTTGTATTCTCCTAAACATCTGTGTTTAGGTCTTACTAATGTTGTATTCCTGTATCTTTGCCTTTTGCTCTTGTTTAGGATTCTCTGCTCTTTGTTTAGCTTTAAAATTTTTCTGTTTTCCTCACTTTCCCTTGTCCATTTTTAAAAAGTAAATTTATGCATGTTTATGAAATTGAATAATCTAAAAGTCTAATAACAAGTTTAAAAACAAAAAACAAAACAGGTCCTTGCCCTACCCTTCTCAACCCATTTCTCACTCCCTCCACTTTTAAATCTTTTAGGTCTTTCTTCTGATATTTAGCTCCATATTTCAAAATAAATTGTGTATACTGCTATTTCTTGATTTTTCAGTTTGAGACATTATCTATCAATTCAAACTATCAAAGATGAGGTTGAGTAAACACAGAACATGCATTATATAAAGTCAAGATAATAAACACACAGACAGAATAACTCTAAACTCCTACCACAGTACGTTAAGTTTTACCCTGATGTTATTTTTTCAGCTAGTGTGATGAGAATACAGAAGATCTCTATTAATGTACAAATGCATCATCTGGTAAACATTAGGGTGATACAGAAGTTATTTTATTTTTAAATCCCTTCACTTAGATTACTTTATCAGGCAGGCGCTGAGCTATATGGAATCTTAAAGAAGTGGGTGCATAGGATATGTAAATATTGATATGAACAAAAAGAAAATAGGTTCAGATTATGTGAACCTGTCCAGGGCTTGGTAAGGACAAGGGAGGGTGGGAAATTAGACATAGGAAGGAAGGCATCTTTCTTACTTTAAGGCAGGCCAAAGACTACTTTTGGCTGAATGAAATCTAAGCCTGAGGCATAAATCATGCTGCTTCCCTATTTGTCAAGCTAAAATGATACACAGATTGGTCCTCTTTTTTTTTTTGCCTTATTTTAAGCCTTACTTTGGATACTACAAACGTATAAGAATCACAGTGTGATATAGGCATCTACCAGGGGCATCAATCTTTTCTATTCATTCTGCTAAGATAATAGATTTAAAGGCTTTAAAGACAATTCTAATGAATCAATATTCAAATGGCTGAATTCCTCTTCTTCCTTTCCTGCTTGCTTCTAGTTTAAGCTGGCAAGCCCACAAAGTTAGCAAAATTCTTCCTCGTTATTTATTCCAAAGGCAACATTTAAATTTATGCTTTGCTATAATGAGGCTTAAACTGGAGGGATTGAGAAAGAATGCTGGCTACAGAGTCCCAAGATCAGGATTGCTTAATCAGATATCCTGGTCGATTTTAATTGAAAAACTTTGCCAACTTACTGTGGTAAAATGAGGGAACTTCACATCAAGTTATGTCTACAGAATTGTGATCTATTGTGAAATAAAAACATTATCTAATCAACTGCATGGGTTTGAATTAATTTTTTTTTTTTTACTTTAAAAATCAACTTTGACAGATCAGAGTCAAGGAATGTTTTCATAATGGATACTTCATCCAAAGAAAATATCCAGTTATTCAGCAAAAATTCAATGCAACCTGTTGGGAGGCCTTCCTTTAAAACAGAATATCCCTCCTCAGAGGAGAAACAACCCTGCTGTGGTGAACTAAAGGTAACAAACAATTAAATGATAAACAACCATAAGTGGTTACCTAAAGAGATCAGAGAATTTGGTGGAATCCATGCTCTCAGTTCTTGATCCAGTTACTTTCTATACACTATAGCTAGAAGTGAGAAATTTTTTCCACTTTAAGAAGTGATCTTAGATGCAATTGATGAAAACCACACTTTGCTGGGCAGTGAAAGCAATCTTTGCCTGACTATGTAGGTTAAATTACTAAATATTACTTTCCTGGCTCACTTGAATGCCTCTCCAAAACAGAAAGGAGAGAGGTAATGATATTTATTAAATATCTACCATGTACCAGATGTTATGCTATGCACAGTTGTAACATTTAATCTATGAAACATCCATATTATCCCCATTCTATAAATGAAAAATTTGACTTTCCTGGCCACACAGTAAGGGACAGGATTCCCTTTTAAATGGTGCTCAACGTGACTCCAAGTTCCTATGTTTTCCTTGCATCAAATATTCACTCAACAAATACATATGTGTTTTTTTTTCATATAATCTGCCTTATGGATACTCCATCACAGACCCAGGTCTAGCAAACCACACAAGCCAGATATCAAAAAAAATATATTTTTTTCATTGAATAAGAATTTGAATATGAATTTAACTTGAATATGAACTTAAACACAAAGAATAGTAGTTCTACTTTTTCAGTCTGTTATGTTCCCTGCTAGAACATTAACCATTGCTGTGAAATACACAATAATGATTATTAGACTTGTGATAAGATGTTAAGTATTTGGCTGATGGTTTTTGTTTTATTTTCTTACCTTTCAATGGCTCCTTCCTCTCTCTGCTTCCCCATGCAATGAATCTTCTTTTCAAAGCGAAGACACCTTTGAATGCCCTTTGAGGGAGAGGGGGAAAAAAAGGAATTCAACATACATTATGAATGAAAATCTATTTGAATTTTTAGAACTCTACATGAGCTTGAGGTGGGAAGAAGCCTATTACTTTGCTTGAATGAAATCTTCAATGGTAACAGGCTTGTTACCTGGTTTGTGGTTTGTGTTTTTTGTCTGTTTAGTAAATTTCCAGTCATATGTCAGGCTGGAGTTAGACTAAGTGTGACCTGTCATATTTTTCAGGTGTTCTTGGGTGCCCTGTCTTTTGTTTACTTTGCCAAAGCACTGGCAGAAGGCTACCTGAAGAGCACCATCACTCAGATAGAGAGAAGGTTTGATATCCCTTCTTCACTGGTGGGAGTTATTGACGGTAGTTTTGAAATTGGTAGGTATTACAGATGCGTGACTTTACTTTTAAGTACAGGGTTTCTAGGCATGACTAAATGACATCCTCACTGCATTTTGCTGTCTGCTAATATCAGACTCTATCTGTAAAATCTTATTTGGACAGAATTTGCCATGGCCTTGTGCTACAGTACAGGCAATTTTTTCTCTCCAAGCAAAACAGCAATTAACTTCCTGCCCCAGGTGTTCACTATTATATGACTCACACAAGTTTTCAATCAGAGTGAAACTTTTCTAGGAGGGAGACTGAGATGCTGCTGGTATTTTGAGTTAAAAGTATGTGGGAAATGTCCTTACAGAAGAGTTTTATATCCTGGAAGCCCTGTGATTCAAAATTTGGAAGAATCCAAAGAAGCTCTAGAAAAATATCTTGTAATGATTTAAGAAGAAGTTAAACTATAAAAGGAGTTTTTCTGCCCAGTGACCTAGAAAGAAGATAAAGGGATTCTATTAACAAGAACACTAGAGCAAAGCAGGCAATAAAAATTCTACTCTCCGGGTTCTTTGGTTAGCCATTGACTGTACACTTTGAACTTGAAAAGACCAACTGATTTTAGTCACTGTTTTGGAAGTACTTTAAAGAGTGTAATCCCACTTAGCTTCCTGAGTTGATAAACGAAGGGGCTTTGATTCCTTCTTGAAGTAAACAAAATTAATAGTCTCTGTGGTCCTTTCTGCTTGTTGAGACTCAAATATATGCTATAGTAAAATCTCTAATGGCTCCAGGTTCAGCTTCACTTAAACCTTCAGAAGAGTGAAGGAATATATTTCAACTCTTCAACAATTACTTTTTTAGGTCTGTTGGGCTGCACCCGCAGGCCAGCAAGCCCTGTGCTTGTCCAGATTCAAGACCGAAGAAAGAACCCAGAGTTAGCGACAGAAACATCAGTGGTTTAACGGATAGGGGGAACTTACACGTCTGAAGCAAGGTCCTGGAGCAACAAGTCACCGTGTACGGCTGATTGCAGGCAGGACATGGCGGCAGTCTTCGCTCCAAGGGAGGAGGGGGAGATTACCAGTTATAGGGGGAATTGACTTCAGGTTGGCTCATTGGTTACCAGGGAAACCAGTAGGTGGCACGCCCCCTCACTGCCGCTTTGACAAGCTATCCTAGTGGAGACGTTCTGATCTAAAATTAGAACAATCACTAGCTGAAGGGGCAAATATACAAGAAGGTTGGTAGTGTAAGTAGGGTGTAGATGAAGCAGGCACTGGTTGAGCAGGGAATGTACATAGAGCAAAAGGAGAGCCATCTTGGGTGGCCTGATCCTACAAGTTCATACTGTATATATCAGTTCTTACCTTAAATATCAGAGAAAGAATTAAAAGAGTGAATAGGCAACCTTTTATCTTCAGGCTTTTACTTAACAAATCCATCTTTCATCACCCTACCAGAAAAAGATTTCTTGGTTCAGTGTTAGTCAAACATTAATGTTCATGCAAATGACTGGACAACTGTGTTAAAATGCATGTTAAAATGCATAGACTGATTCTGTAGGAAGGGAAGTAAGATCCTGCATATCTAACAAGCTCCAATACGATGTTGATGCTATTAATCAACGGGCTGCACTTTGTGTAACAAGTCTCTAAAACACCTGATCATATCACTACCTTGTGTAAGCTAATTGGAGAGGCCTGGAGAGTTGATTTATTCCTTGATGACTGCCCTGCCTACAACCCTAAATGGAATGAAAGTCCATGGAGAGTCAAGGTAAGGGTAACACTGCATCAGGAGAAGAAACAAGTATGAAGAGGAAGCTGGGTGTAGATCAAAAGAATAAATCAGACTTACAGAAAGAAGCAATGAGCAGATAGAAAATTACATATGAAGTGATTCATTGATTATTGCTCACTCTAGATTATAGTATAAAAACATTTTGTAGCTGAAGAGACTTGGGAAGAATCTGGTCCAAAGTTTTCTTAGATTCCCAGACCCCAATGCAAAACTTGAGAGGATCTATATTTAATAGAGAGTGCTAATGTTGCACAGGAAGTAAAAAAGGGCCCTGAGTCTAAATTCATATTAATTCTTCCAGACTATTCTAAGGATAGAAATTGTTTATTGGATTAGATGCAGTAAAAGTCCTCTGACTTCCATTGCAAAACTTTATCCCAAACATCACAGGTTTGCTCTAGTTATTTGCAATCCCTAGTTTTCCAGAAAAGTGGGTTTCCTGACCATAATTTAAATTTACTCCTTTTGCCTCTCTTTACATTCCTTCCTTCCAGAGTTCTGGACCCATTCCCACCCTCTGTCTCTAGCTTTAAATTCTTCTATTTTTTTGCAGAACAATTTCATTTATCCTTTGACATCAATTGGCATTATCATCTAACATCTGCCTACTGGATACTCAATTTCTTCCCAAGTAAATTATTTTCTTGTAACAAGGACTCTTTCTCCAAAAATGACAGAGTTTCCAAGAAAATAAAATGTCTTCTTATCAAGACATACTAATATTTGCAGATATTAATTCTTTGTTTCAAATATTTTTCCGTGTATTTTCTTCTAAATATTTAAAACTTGTGCTTTTTACATTTTAGTATTTAGTCAACTTGACATAGAGGTTTTTAGATACACTTTGTTTTTTAAGGCAGTTTGGGGTTCACAGCAAAAGTGAGCAGAAGATACAAAGATTTCCCATAAACCCCCTGTCCCCACACATGTATGGCCTCCCCCATTATCAACATCCCTCACCACAGTGGTACATTAATTATAGTTGATGACCTACTGTGATACCTCATTATCATCCACAGTCCAGAGTTGATGTTAAGGCTCACTCTTGGTGTTGTATACTCTGTGGGATTGAACAAATGTATAATGACATGTATCCACTAATATAGTATCATACAGAGCACTTTTAATGCCCTAAAAATCCTCTGTGCTCTGCCTATTTATCCATCCCTACCCCCTACCCCTTGGTAACGACTGATCTTTTTACTGTCTCTGTAGTTTTGCCTGTTTCAGAATGTTATATAGTTGGAATCATACAGTATGTAGCCTTTTCAGATTGGCTTCTTTCACATGGCAATAAGCATTTAAGGTTCTTCCATGTCTTTTCATGACTGGATAACTCATTTCTTTTTAGCACTGGATAATAATCTATTTCTGAATGGACCTTAGTTTATTTATCTATTCATCTAGTGAAGAACTTCTTGATTGCTTCCAAGTTTTGGCAATTATAAAGAAAGCTACTATAAACATCTGTGTGTGCAGATTTTTGTGGGGACATAAATTTTCAACTCTTTTGGGTAAATACCAAGGAGCATAGTTGCTGGGTCTTATGGGAAGAATATGCTTAGTTTTGTAAGATACCACCAAATTGTCTTCCAAAGTGGCTGTACCATTTGGATTGAGAGTTCAACAATAAATGAGAGTTCTTGTTGCTCCACACCCTCAGCAGCATTAATGTTTTGGATTTTGGCCATTCTAATAGATATGTAGTAGTGTTTCATTGTTTCTTAATTTGCAGTTTCCTGATGACATACGATGCTGAACATCTTTTTGTGTGTTTATTTGCCATCTGTGTATCTCCTTTGTTGAACTGTCCATCGAGGTATTTGGTCCATGTTTTAAACAGGTTGTTTGTATTCTTATTGTTGGGTTTTAAGAGTTCTTTGTGTATTTTGGATAACAGTCCTTTATCTGATATGGCTTTTGCAAATATTTTCTCTTGATATGTGGTTTGTCTTTTAAGTCTCTCAACATCATCTTTCATAAAGCAGAAATTTTTAATTTTAATAAAGTCCAGCTTATCAATTTTTTCTTTCATGGATTGGGCTTTTGGTGTTGCATCTAAAAAGTCATCACCAAACCCACGGTCTTCTAGGTTTTTTCTTATGTTATCTTCTAGATGTTTTATAGTTTTGCATTTTACATTTAAGTCTGTGATCCATTTTGAGTTTATTTTTGTGAAGACTGTAAAGTCTGTGTCTAGATTCAGTTTTTTTTTTTCTCTTTACATGTGGATGTCAAGTTCTTCCAGCACTATATATTAAAGAGACTAACTTTGCTCTATCGTATTGCCTTTATTCCTTTCTCAAAGACCAGTTAACTGTATTTATGTAGTCTGTTTCTGGGCTATCTATTCTGTTCCATGTATCTATTTATCCATTCTTTCACCAGTGTCACACTGTCTTGATTACTGGCTTTAGAGTATGTCCTGAAATTGGGTAGTGTCAGTCTTCCAACTTTGTTTTTCTGTAATATCTTGTTGGCTCTTCTGGGTATTTTATTTGTCCATAAGAACTTTAGAATCAGTTTGTCACTATCCACAAATAACTTGCTGTGATTTTGATTAAGATTGCATTGAATGCATAGATCAAGTAGGAAAGAAATGACATCTTGACAATACTGAGTCTTCCTATCCATGACCATAGGATATCTCTCCATTTATTGAGTTATTTGATTTCTTTAGTCAGAGTTTTATATTTCTCTTCATATAGATCTTGTACATATTTTGTTAAATTTATACTTATTTCATTTTAGGGGGTGCTAATGTAAATGGTATCATGTTTTTAAATTCCTGTTTTTCACTGTTGACATATAGGAAAATGATTGACTTCTGTGTATTAACCCTGTATCTTGCAACCCTGCTATAATCATGTATTAGTTCCAGGAGTTCTTTTGTTAATTCTTTCAGATTTTCTACAAAAATGATCATGTCTTGTGGGAAAAAAGCTAGTTTTATTTCTTCCTTCCCAATCTGTATACCTTTGTTTCCTTCTCTTGTCCTATTGCATTAAGTAGGACTACCCATACAATATTGAAAAGCAATGGTGAGAGGAGATAGCCTTGCCTTGTGCCTGATCTTAGTGGAAAAGCTTTGAATTTCTTACCATTAAGTATGATATTAGCTGTAGTTTTTGGTAGTTTTTTTTTTTAATCAAATTGAGGACATTCCTCTCTCTTCCAAGTTTATGTAGTTTTTTTCTTTTTTTATCATGATTGGTTGTAAAGTTTTGTCAAATGCTTTTTCTGCATATATTGATATGATCATGTGATTTTTCTTCTTTAGCCTGTTGATATGATGGATTACATTAATTGATTTTCTAATGCTGAACCAGCCCTGCATACCTGGGATAAATCCTGCTTGGTCTTAATGTACAATTATTTCTACATATTGTTGGATTTGATTTGCTAATATATTGTTGAGGATTTTTGCACCTATGTTCAGGAGAGATATTAGTTTGTTGTTTTCTTTTCTTGTAATGCCTTTTCTGGTTTTTGTATTAGGGTAATGTTGCACTTGTAGAATTAGGAAGTGTTCCCTCTCTATCTTCTGAAAGAGATTGTAGAGAATTAGTATAATTTCTTCATTAACTGTTTGGAAAAATTCACCAGTGAATCTACCTGGACCTGGTACTTTCTGTTTTGGAAGGATATTAATTATTGGTTCAATTTCTTTAATAGATATATGTATATTCAGATTACCTGTATCTCCCTATGTGAGTGTTGGCAGATTGTGTCTTTCAATTTGAATTCCTCCCTCCCATCCTTTGTATCACTGTTATTATTCATTTTATTTCACTTATACATAAGCAAACATGCATACATAAGAATACATCATTGAACACATTTTTGATATTATTATTTTGAACTGTTATCTGCTAGGTCAATTAAGAATAAGAAAAATAAGTTTTAAATTTACCGTCACTTATTTCTTCTCTGATGCTCATCCTTTCTTTATGTGGATCTGAGTTTCTGAATTTTATTATTATTTTTTTCTCTGAAGAGCTTCTTTTAACATTTCATGAAAGGCAGGTCTACTGGAAACACATTTCCTCAATATTTGTCTGTCTGAGAAAGTATTTCTTCTTTGCTTTTGAAGGATAACTTCACAGGGTACAGAACTTTAGGTTGGTGGGTTTTTTTTCTCTCAACACTTCAAAATTTTTTTCTACACTCTTTTCTTGTTTGCATGGCTTCTGAAGAGAAATAAGCTGTAATTCTTATTTTCCTCCTCTATAACTAAGGTGAGTTTCCTTTTTTTTAATAAATTATCTCTTATATTTGATTTTCTGTAGTTTGAAAATGATATGTCTAGTTTAGATTTTTTGGCATTTATCCTGCTCATTGTTCTCTTAGCTTCCTGGATCTGTGGTTTGGTGTGTGATATTAATTTGGTAGAAATTCTCAGTCATCATTATTTTAAATATTTCTTCTATTCCTTTGACTCTTGCTTCTCTTTCTGGAATTCCCATTACTTGTATGTTACACCTTTTATAGTTCCACGTCCTTGGATATTCTGGTTTTGTTTTTTTTTCCAGTCTCTTTTTCTTTGCTTTTAAGTTTTGGTGTTTTCTACTGATATACCCTCAAGCTCAGAGATTCTTTCCTCAACTGTGTCCAGTCTACCAACAAGCCTATCAAAGGCATTCTTTATTTCTGTAACCATGTTTTTGTTCTCTAGCAATTTTTTTTGTGTGATCTTTCTCAGAATTTCTGTCTCTCTGATCTACATTGCCCATTTGTTCTTGCATGCTCTTTAGTTTTTCCATTAGAGCTCCTAGCATCTTAATCATAGTTTTCTTAAATTTCTAGTCAGACAACTCCAAAATCTCTGCCATGTCTGGTTCTGATTCTTGCTGTCTCTTCAAAAAGTTTTTCTTTTTACTTTCAGTATGTCTTATAATTTTTTCCTTCATAGCCAGAAATGAAGTATTGGGTAAAAGGAGCTGCTATAAATAGGCCTTTAGTAATATGATGGTATTGTGTGAGGGAGAGGAAGTATTCTATAGTCCTATGTGTCTCAGGCTCTTAGTGAGCCTATGCCTCTGGACTGTGAACTTCAGATGTGCTTCTCAGTCCCCCTATCCCTCATTGATGGGACAGGATAGCTAGAACAGCTGAAGTTGGGTATTTCCCTTCCCCCAGGTCAGTTGGGCTCTGATAATGCCCCGTCAGTTGGGCTCTGATAATGCCCCAGCAGGTTAGACTCTGGTTACTAGTTTCCCCTAAAAGCAGACTTTCTTAAGAAAAACAGAGTGCTCTGGTGTATTTCAAAACAGTTCCCTTTCCCCTCCCCATGCTGCAAGCACAAAAGTTTTATTCTCCAATATTCACTGTGAGAATCTAATTGAGCTCCTGAACTAAAACTCACAAAAGAGTGTGTGCCCTCAATCACTGGGTCCCTCTGGAGTTTTTATCTCTCAGAATTGCTGATGCTGAGCCTCCTGTCAGTTATAGTTCAGGTTTTTCTTACCATAACACTTGTTCCCAAAGAGATTTATTGTTGTGAATTTTTGTCCCAGCTGGCCACAATTCTCTGCATTTGCCTACTGGTCTCTCCAATTTTGGGTACAGTGGTTTGCCCTATGACCCCATCTTTCTGACAGATTTAAGAAGAGTTGTTGATTTTTCAACTTTTTACTTGGTTTTAGGATGAAGTGGATACTTCTAGCTTCTTACATCCTGGACCAGAAAAGGCATATCCTTAAAATACAATTTTTTAAAATACAAAGTCAGGTAGCAATCTCTTTATATTATTATAATGAATTGTCCAATCAGCACTAATTCAATATATACTTAACCCAGTTATTTTCAATACCCTCTTTATCATATATTAACTTATCACTTAGGTGTAAATCTTTCTGTAAGTCTGTTGATCCCTGACTCAATACAAGACTGTCTTCTTGATTAATAGTTTTATAATTAGCTCTGTTACTAGGTAGGAAAATTTCCAACTTTTCCATCAAATTTTTTCTTGGCTCTACTTGGAATAGTTTCCTGAAACATCCAATTTGGGTTTGACTGAAATTGCATAGAATTTATATATCAAATCAGATAACTGAAATTTTATGTTATGAGTCTTTCCATCCAAGAACATGGTATATATCTCAATTCAGTTATTCCTTTTTTATATAGCTTTCAGTATTATATTTATAATCTATAAATATACTACTTATCTTTTGTTAGATTTATTCCTACATACTTAAAGTTTTCATTGCTATTGTGAAAAGAATTTTTGTTACATTTCTTATTTAGTGATTTCTGGAATACTGGAAGAGTATTAATATCTAATGTTATACATATACAGCAGTCTTGCTGAATTTATGTTAATTTTAATCGATTGTCTATCGATGCTATATTTTCCTGAACAATCATGTTGTCTGAAACAGAAGACAACTGTATATCATCCTTTCTAATTATTAGATTTGTTATTTCTTGTTCTTGCCTTA
Source organism: Mesoplodon densirostris (assembly GCF_025265405.1). Taxonomy (NCBI): domain Eukaryota; kingdom Metazoa; phylum Chordata; class Mammalia; order Artiodactyla; family Ziphiidae; genus Mesoplodon; species Mesoplodon densirostris. The sequence goes on from NC_082671.1 coordinate 18,456,633, forward strand.
TTGCATTGGCTCAGTACTATGTCCAAGAGAAGTAGTGACAGTGGGCATCCTTCTCTTGTATCTTAATGAAAATACTTTAAAAATTTCACCATTAAACAATATCTGTGCTGTGCAGTTTTGATAGATACAGTTTAAAAGTTAATTTGCTCAGATTTTTTCTTATTATGAATGGTTAATTATATTAAATGTTTTATATCTCTCAAGATAACCATGGAATTTTTCCTTATTTAATATAGAGCTTTAATTAATAGATTTGTTTCTTATTTGGTGGTACCGTTGCACTCCTAGAATAAACTGCATTTGGTCTCTTCTTTTATTGTCCCTCTCTAGTTTGAATTGCAAGGGTATAGTGGTCTTATAGCATGAGTTGGGTAGCTTTCTTTTCTGTTATCTGAAGTACTGTGTGTGGGTGTGGAGAGAGAAAAAGAGGAAGAGAGAAAATCTAGTACTTGAAAATTTGATAAAATGAATTTGTAAACCTCTCTGGACCTGTTGTCTTTTTCAGAAGTTAGTGATAGTAGACGTGAAAGAATATTGATATCCAACTTGATTTTTTAAAGATTATACATCACTTTTTTTTTTCCAAGTATATCTTCTGAGAACTCAGAAAAGATACTAAATAAAGGAAGCAAAAACTTCTATAGACATCACAGAAGCTCAAATGGTATTATGTACTGTTTGGCACACCCACTAATGTAACACAGAAACAGCCTGTAAACATGAGTCCTTTATTGTGACATATTGGTTGTATGGGAGTTGGGGAGGGAGATAATGGTGGTGGTGGTGGGGACACATTACCTATAAACTGAAAGTCAACTTTCACTTTAGTGTGGTTTATTTACTGTGACACATTAGCAAAACAATAGACATAATTATCAATATGGTAGAAAATTTCTTCTACTAAGTACTTAAATATCAAATGAGAAATTTCATACTCAAGTCCTTTTGATATGAAAATTCAAAAGAGCTTAATTCTTCCTGGAGCCATAAAGCCTGGAGCCACTGTAGCCTAGAGCAAGCTTTTTTCTCTATTGTTATTGCCCTCAAGACTATAAAAATTGCTGCTCTTTTTGCACTTGACTAAAGCTGGCAATTAAATAAACAGTAGTACATTAGATGATTGCTTACAGATGTAAGGAAACTACTCTTTCTGGAAAATTGAAAACATTGAGAACGTCAAAGCAAGGCCACCCAACAGCCATCACAATCAATTGCTGGAGAATTGCTAAGTTTTACTTTATCTAACACCACAGTCCTTAAAAACTAAATATTCCAAATGCAAATAGCTAAAACTTTAAAGCCCCTTGAAATCTAAGACCCTAAGCAACGTTTATCAAAGCATGTTCCAGGAACCATCTTTGTCAACACATTTGAACTAGTATTAAAAATGCAGATTTCTTGGCCTGCATCCCCCTCCCCCATCCATGAAATCAGAAACTGTTGAGAGCTGTCAAGATTCTGCATTTTTAACGTTTCTATTTCCCCCACCACTCCTTTCCAGTAATTTTTGTGCACAGCAAGGCATTAGAAAATCTTCCTTAAAGGATGTTTAATCAGTTAACACCATCATCAACTAAAAGTAATTTATCACATCCTTCACTAGAGATATTTTAGAAAGGCTTAAGTCCCACCTTCAAAAAAATGTATTCTTTATTTTTTTAAAAAAAAAGATGGGTATAATTTATGGAGACTTTCTGTTTTATAAAATTTGTATCATGAGCATACATTGAGTTTATATAATTGATGTATTTCTGAAGTTATGTGGAGTAATTTTTATTTGTATTTTGAATCTTATATTTTTATAAAAAGTATATAAATATGCATTTCTTAATTTGATTTCATTTAAAGTGAGGTACAGTTGTGTTTGTTTTTTCTTTTGGGAATATCAGCTAAAGTAATACTATATGATGTATGTTTCAAGAGTAAATGGGAAACCAATAGAAGTTTTAATAGAAAATGTGAACAAATGATGAAAGAGTAATACAGTTTACTTCAAAATCACCAAGGAAAATTTAAGAGAACAACTAAAGGAAGCCTTCTACAATTTGATTTACTGATAAAACACTTTAAATGGACAAATAATTAAGGTGGATGAAAACAAGGTAGAGGGGTTGTTTCTAAAAATATCAATATTTTGATAAAAGGATGAGATGATTGAAATAATGAATCTGAAGAAAGTTCAACAGTCATCTCAGATTAAAGGAAAGAAAATGATGGGGAAGATGGTGGGAGATGGTTTAGTCAAAACAAAACATTGCCAAACCTGCTATACACATTCATGCATTTAGTTATAGTCATTTAGTTATGCTGATGTCTTTTTCTAAGTTGTCTAACTTATGAACATTTTATTCTTTTCCCCAAAGGAAATCTCTTAGTTATAACATTTGTTAGCTACTTTGGAGCCAAACTTCACAGGCCAAAAATAATTGGAGCAGGGTGCCTAATCATGGGCGTTGGAACATTGCTCATTGCAATGCCTCAGTTCTTCATGGAGCAGTAAGTCTAAAGCAAACATCTTTTTCTTGCCTTAACAAACAACTGCATGATGATTACAATTAATTATTTAAATTTAAGAAAATAACTCCTGTCTTAAACTATGATAATTTATATCTTATTTTTATTACATCCACTTTGGGCAAAATTTCAAAAGGCTAACAATTTCACTTATGATTTAATCATTTGTAAAAAATTTTTTTCAATATACTACCATGTATTTATGTCAACAAAATTTAAAGGGAAATTTTCACTATTATGCCTTCCTTCAAATGCTTTAACTTAGGTGTGGAGGCAAAATATATAAGTAAAGAGAAAGTAATAAATTATGTGGTAAATGTCAAATGAGTGTCAAAGGGGTAATAAATGAATGCTCCAGACAGTATGCTGGTTCATGGTACAATTGACTGGCAGATCATTGACTTAGGGATTAATGACCAACTGAAATAACTATACGATGTTCAAATATTATCTCATAGAACTTTCTCAGTGGAAGTGGGGGTGCTTGTATTCTTTAACCCTGAAGTTTACTGTTGATACTTTTGTTAGTAATTTGTTAGTTCTTGCATACAACTTCAGTATTTCCAAAGATTTTGTCATATCATTTCACCTTTACAACAACCTGCGAGGCAGGAGAGCATATTTTATCTTTTTTTTAATTTTAGAGCTAAGGACCATGACCTAGAGAGTCTGGTGACCTTCTCGGGGTTAGGTGTCTTCTAATTATAGAATTGGATTCTTAAAACCAGCATTAGGACTTCTTCACACATATACATGTTGCTTCTCCTCTGTGGTCGCCCATTGTCTACTGAGCCAAGTGACTACCAAGAGGTTTTAAAGCAAGAGAATGTTTTAGGAAATTATATATCAAGTAATTCTTTGATGACTGTCCACTCTAGACCATCATACCATGACATTTGAGATCTGGAGAGACTTAGAAATGATCTGGTCCAAACTTTTTCTTGGATTCCCAGGTCACTTATATAAATATAATTTGATCTTGACTTCTGTGTCCAATCTGTAAAGATAGTTCACAGAATCCTCTGCGTGGGATCTTTCCTACCTATTTGGGTGGTTTCTCTGGCCCCTTTGTCTTTACATGAAGAGGGATCTGTGGCTTTAAGACTTCTGCCTTCTCTTTGGACACCTATCTGGCCTCCTTTCCACAGGGCAGAAGTTTCCTTAGATCACTGAGGTTATGCAAAGGTGTTATATGTGGCCAGTGGGTAAGAAGAAGACAAAGGAGAAGGCTGAGGAAAAGGGTCTCCAATCCACCTAACTACTGATTGATCCATAGCTGTGTTATCTGTTCTAGTCATTGAAATTCTATGCAACAGTTCGCTCAGAGTGGGGAAAAAGAGTTCCACTACTAAAAATATTAAAATTTGAAAGTAGCTTCAGAGGCTAGATAAATCCTTGACGCTTGACGTAATTCATTCTGCAGTGCATCAGTAGCTCTTCTACATGACCTTGGGCATGTCATCTAACCTTCCTAGGCCTCAGTTCATAATACCTTAAAATAGGTATTACAGGTAATAAAAATAATACTTAGCTTGTAATGTTGTTGCAAATATTAAATGGAATGGAACAGGTAAAATGCTTACCAAGTTTCCTGACATAACTAGGAGCTGTGTCAGTCTTATTGTGTATTGTTTTCAACCCTCCTCAGATAATTAAGCCAGCTGGTTTTAAGCAGAGACAGCAATGATTTGTCTCAAAGGTGTTGCATTGAGATTAACAATAGTGTTACTTCAAGCTGATGACAAATATAACATACTAATACAAGAAAACCAGAAGGAGAAGTACAGCTAAGAGAAGCCAGACAGGCTAGTGTTGACAAAGGGTGCCAAAAAAACACAGATTCTTATCAACCACCTTGTATATGTTGAAAGATGTATTTGTTCATTTATTATTTAGTGTCTGCCATTTGCCTGGTACTGTGCCAGGTAATGGGGAAAAAACAAAATGAAATAAAACCAAAAAACCCCCAAACACAGTTCTTTCCTTCATGAAGTTTGCTGTCTACTGAGGATTACTACAATAACTTCTTTCCAACCTTTCACAGCATTAGTCACTAATTGGGTACTTGTCCAAAATGTAATTTTTGTTCTCTCAACGAGGAGTGTACTCTGTCTGCCTAGCAGACATACCCTCAATGTGCAACTAAACATACTATTAATTATAGATATCAATTACTGAGGGACTACCCCCAACAGACTGTGTTCAGCCTTATGTGTGTTAGTTCATCTAACTCATGAATTTTTTTCTACATCTTTATTGGAGTATAATTGCTTTACAATGGTGTGTTAGTTTCTGCTTTATAATAAAGTGAATCAGCTATACATATACATATATCCCCATATCTCCTCCCTCTTGCGTCTCCCTCCCACCCTCCCTATCCCACCCCTCTAGGTGGTCACAAAGCACTGAGCTGATCTCCCTGTGCTATGCGGCTGCTTCCCACTAGCTATCTATTTTACGCATCTAACTCATGAATTTAATAAATATGTATTGATCATTGTTCTAGGTAACGGGGATAGAATAGTGACAAAAATCTCTGCTCTCACGGATCTTACTAGGAAGAGATAGATAATAAATAATCAGAGAAATAATGCGATATACCAGAAATGTTAAGTGCTACAGAAAAAAATAACCCAGGGAGACACATAAGAGTGTGCAGAGCGCTGCAGTTTAAAGTAGGGTTTTCAGGGGATGGCTCAGCGAGATGGTGACCTTTGTGAAGGGCTGAAAGAGATGAGGAGAGAGCCATACAGAAATCTGGGGAAGAAGATTCCAGGCTAAATGAACAGTGAATGGGATATTCCTGCAGGAGGAGGGAGTCAGGCATGTGGTCTGCTGCAGGGATGAGCAAGGGGAAAGTGTGAGGGGGTACAGAGGAGACGTCAAGGTTGTTTCTCAAACTCTGATGGACAATGGAATCACCGGACGCTCTTGGTAAAATGTAGATTCTGATTCAGTAGCTCTGGGGTTAGGGTTGAGATTCAGCTGATGCTGCTGGTCTGCAGACCACACCTCGTGTAGTAAGGACACAGATCATTGCAAAGACTTTACCTCCTCAGAATAGGATGTGAAGACAGAGGAGAGTTTTGAGCAGAATAGCACAATCTGACTTTTATTTTTTTGCGGTACGCGGGCCTCTCACTGATGTGGCCTCTCCCGTTGTGGAGCACAGGCTCCGGACGCGCAGGCTCAGTGGCCATGGTTCACGGGCCTAGCCGGTCCACAGCATGTGGGATCCTCCCGGACCGGGGCACGAACCCATGTCCCCTGCATCGGCAGGCGGACTCTCAACCACTGCACCACCAGGGAAGCCCCCTGACATATTTTTAAGGGGACACAGTGACTACAGATCGGGAAAATAACTCAGGAGGGGCAAATGTGAAAGCAGAGAGACTATTTAGGAGGCTACTGTAGAACTTCACGCATATTGTGTCAGTCGGAGTTGGAAGCCAGGTCAGAACGAATATCCCTGATTTAAAATCATTTATACCATTGGTCCCCTGTTCAATTGTTTGTCTCACCCAATAGAACCTAAATAGGCACAGACCATATCTATAGTCCCCATTTTACAACTAAGGAAAACGAAATTTGGAAAGGTTAATTGATTTTTCTCAGTGTCATATATAGTAATTAGTGACAAAGGTGGCACTTACATAAAATTCTATTTATTCAAAATCGAAATAATTATGCGTGCAGCAGTTGCCTTTTGATAGAATAAACTGAAAGCTCAAGTAATTAAAAATTTTCAAAATACTACATAATTGCTATTGACAGTCATCTTAAAGAGTCTTTATGCATTATAATAGTCTCTGGTATCTCTGGAATTATATTAAAGAAAGAAAATTATATTTACCATGATTTTAATACTAAATGCTCTCCTCTGTAGCTAGAAATTAAAAAACAGTTATCCTCATTAAGCGGTTCTTAACCAATTTTGGTCAAGAACCCATTTTGATAAAAGTGACAAAAACCATGAACCTCTTCCCTTAAATACTCACATACATACAAAAATGTTCTTACTTTTCCAGTGGGGTTCATAGACCCATTGAGGTGTAGGTTATGTAAGACTGATAATAAGGTAACTGATTTATTGATCTGAATACATTAATAACTCAATACATCTTGCCCCTATCATGCTGAATAGGTTTTTACTATTGATATTTCAAACATCACTATGATTATTAGCCTTTAGTCACATAGTGCCTGAACAAAATGAGAATCAAGGTGATGTGATGTCCTTTTATCAGGTACCTCTACTCTGAAGGGTGCATGTAGAGCAAAGAAATTGGCTCCTAAAGGATAATTTGAGAGGGAGTATGGCACTGGGGGGCCGGAGATAGAATGATCGCAGCCCTACCATTCAGCACTGGCTCTTCAATCCAGCTGCTATAGTAACCTTATAAACAGAGGAAAGGGTGAAGTTAGAAATAACTTAGAGTCAGATTAATAAACTGAAGAGGAAAAGGATACCATCTGGGAAAATGGTTCAAAAAGCCCATGTATCATTATCAGTTCTCTAGAAACCACATTTCAGGTGTTCTACTACATTTACAACTCTAAGTACAGTGTGCCAATGGCCATGATTGTTAAATTATTGCTTTAAGAGATAATCATGATTTTATGAAGTGTTGGATATTTTTTCACCAATCGAGTAGGTGATTACAGTCATTACTTTATATTAAAATGAGCCTCTCTAAATCATTCTTTTATTTTCTTTCATGACACTGGGTAATTGGTTCAGATATGGTATAATATCTGTGAACTAAATGCTGGTTTGGTTTAGCAATTCAGATTCTGCGACAGCTGTAAACTCAACCAGGTCCCCTAATGAGTCAAGTAGTACACATATAATATTTTTAGCATGATGTTAAATGAGCTCATAGTAAAGAAAATGCTTTTTTTATACAGGTACAGATATGAAAGGTATTCTCCCTTCTCCAATTCCACTTTCAGCATCTCTCCATGTTTCCTGGGGTCAAACAGTCCATTACCAATCTCAGTTATGGAAAAATCACAATCCAAAATAAATAATGGTAAGACGATTATTTTTTACTTGACTAAACAAGCTCTTTTTGAAGACGTTATAGGTGCTTTAATATGAACAAAAAGTATCTATGTGATTTTTTGCTGTCAAAAGCTTTACTACTTAAGTTGAGATATTATAGTGCCATAAAAATTCCTAGAATATAAAGCAGAGATGAGGCCCTAAGGAAATATGCAGACAATCAAATATTATGGAAAGATGGGGCATTAATTGCTGGTGACTGAGCAAAGCTTCCAGCGGTTCCAAACAAGGCAAGTTGTGAAACAGGGTAAAACTAGTTTAGCATGTACAAACCTCAGCCCATTGCTCAGATATAAAAGAAATACATTTTTCCCCCAAACTTAACTTGGTTTCTGTGTTCAGCCCCTTTTCATCAGAATGGCAAAAACGTAATCTCAGTCAATTTGTCCCTAATCTCTATCCATGTTCCCAGGGGTTGCTTACATTCCAGGGAGCTTTACATTATAGTAAAGGAGAAAACTGTGGGAGGGGAGGTCTTGGTGTTATTAGTAGTCCTCTGTCAGCCTAAATATCTAAAATCCCTCTGGCCACACTGTTTGTTCATACATGTCATCTTGGGGTCATCTTATGTCCATGTTCGTGTCCTTTTTAGCACAGTGGCTCTCTCTGATGCAAAAGTGACCATCATGGAAACATGGAAATAATTCTACTTTCCACACAAGAGAGGATTTGGGGAATTTCATTAGCATATCCAGAGTTCCACGTGGCTGACCCATACTGCAAAGCAAGGCTATGTGTGGGCCACCCTTGGGAGCATGGGAACCATCTCTTCTGTGTTACTCTAGGCATTGGGAAACCTGTGAAGAGGTAGGGGCAGGGATGCCTAACTATACGGTGCAGCCATCTCATCTTCGGGACCTTGCTACCTCCCTGAGTTCTTCCTGGCCACAGTGGCACAGGTTCTCTTCACTCATGGAGTCCATGACTCTACCCACAGGTGTCTGCTATGTCTCTGCGATGCTGCACTGGCAGGTGCTCAAATCCTCTCTCCATAGCCTTTTAGCATAAATATGCTCAACACCTCCTCCCCGCCACCCTCATCTTACTCCCTACCCCTAGACTGGGGAATCCATTTCTACAGAGGCAGTGTGGAAGTCCTTCTTTATATACCTGCTACTCATCTAAATCTTTTATCTACACCATAAACCCTTTTCACTCCCCTAACATCCTCATTAATGCTTCCTTCTGAGATGTCCTTTTCCTGGTCAATGAACCTGAGAAGTCTGGCTGTTTGAATGAAGGGAAGGGTCAAAAGATTAAAAGAAATATTGAAATATGAGGGGTGAAAATAACATGGGGTGACCATAAACATGTAAACAAATTTACCCTGTCATGCTATATGAAAAGAAAGAATCCTAGAAGAAAAAGCAAATGTGAAAGAAGGTAATAGGTAAATTCAGGAGGGCATATAAAAATCAATGGATGAGAACAGAGGGCTTGTTTATATAAGAATATAATGGATAGTAAGTTTTTTTTTGTTTTGTTTTGTTTTTTTTTTCTTTTTGCGGTATGCGGGCCTCTCACTGTTGTGGCCTCTCCCGTTGCGGAGCACAGGCTCCGGATGCGCAGGCCCAGCGGCCATGGCTCACGGGCCCAGCCGCTCCGCGGCATATGGGATCCTCCCAGACCGGGGCACGAACCTGTATCCCCTGCATCGGCAGGCGGACTCTTAACCACTGCGCCACCAGGGAGGCCCTAATGGATAGTAAGTTTAATTCAGGTCCATATAAAGAGACAAGGAGATGAGCTAAAGAATTTGGACTTTCACCTGTACACAATGTACAGTCATTGAAGATATTTTATTTTGTTCTTGGTTTTGACAGTCAGGGGAGAGACATGGTATAAATGACAATACAACTAATTAGGAAATATTTAAGCCTTGAATGTTAAAAAGAGAGACACAGGGTTTAGGGTGGGGAATGAAAATTTTCTAATGTAAAGAGACAAGTTATTAGGCAGGTCCAGAGTATAAGACTCACAACTCAATACTTTTCTTTCCTTTAGATGAGATCCTGCTCCCTTAAAGTCATAGATTTATGTGGATATTAGACATAGCGGACACAAGGCTTATCCTAAAGGGGTTAGTGGGGTAAATAGAGGGCTCTTCTCAAAAATACTTTGCACACAAACCCCATTTCACCCAAATACTCTAGAACAGAGCTCTCCACAGGAACTTCTGTGATGATGGAAATGTTCTGTATCTATACTGCCCAGTACAATAGCTATTAGTTGCACAAGACTATTGAGTACTTGAAATATAGCCAGTGTGACTGAGAAATGGAATTTAAATTTCATGTAATTTTTATTAATTTAAATTTCAATAGCCTCATGTGGCTTGTAGCCGCTGTACTGGAAAGCACAAAGCTAACGTGTCTGCACTTATCTACAAGACTCCTCTACCAACAAGCATAGAACCCCACAAATGTCAGGGCTGGAACTGACATTGGAATCAATTTTTTTTTTTTTTTTTTTTTTTTTTTTTTTTGCGGTACGCAGGCCTCTCACTGTTGTGGCCTCTCCCACTGCGGAGCAGGCCCAGCAGCCATGGCTCATGGGCCCAGTCGCTCCGCGGCACGTGGGATCTTCCCGGACCTGGGCACAAACCCATGTCCCCTGCATCGGCAGGCGAACTCTCAACCACTGTGCCACCAGGGAATCCCTGGAATCAATTTTTAAAAAGGAGCCCCCATTATATTTTAGGGAGTGGAATAGAAATCCAGAGAAGATAAGTGAAAAATCCCTGGTCACTTGGCTACATTTCTAGAAGAGGCAGAATCAGAACTAAAAGCAACATGACTACATAGTAATCTTTTCTGTCACAGAGTCTGACTCATCTATACAAAAGGATTCACCCCGGTTCTTCATAACCCATACTTTACCTTCAAAAGTCGCTTTCAAGTTTACTAAAGGAGAAGATATCTCCTGCCTCATAGGGTTATTAGGAGAATTCAATTTGAAAATGTCTGCAAACCACTTAGCCCAGTGCCTTGCAGAAAGGGAGAATCCAGAAGTGGTGATTTTTTATAGATGGTTAATATTATTGCTTTTATTAAAGTCACCACACTCTTCAAAGTATATTTAATTTATTATATGGGAGTAATTATTCTACTTCACATGTTCATATTAAGACATGACTTTTATGAAAGCATTTTTAAATTGTTAGCTTTGAATTTCCCTCTAAAAATATGGTCAAAAGGTTCTTTTTGTTGGAATAGTTATACAACTGAGGCATATAAGGTTTTAAATTTTTATATGAATTTGTTTCTGAAATGTGAGCCCTTAACATGGCCATTCACTATCAAACAGTTATAACTGTAGGCAATGCTGTTCAAATTTGAAGTATCACCCATATAAAATTTTGAATTTCAGATAAAACTTGTTCAGCAATAAAATTACAAGTGATTTCTGTTGCAAAATAGAAAAGTTTGAAGATTAAGGTGAGAAAATCCTTGTTCAAATTTTTGTATTTTGTCCCAGACAGGATATTGAATTTTACTGGAGTGTAGAAATTCAAAGAATTCATTATAAATATGAAATAAAAAGAAAGAAAATAAGAAATAAGGGGACAGGAACAAGAAGCAATAGATTTCCTTGTTCTCTAGGAGATTTACACTGCCTAAAATATCTTGCTCAAACTCCTATCAAATTAAGTTTATGGCAAATTTCACTTCTGCATTCTCATGCAACTTTAGGACAACTTGTTGACATGCAGAATAAGTGTTTAACTTCGATAGTGATCGAGTTTCAACCTCGTTTGCTTTCCTTTCAAGAATGTGAAATTGATGCCAGCTCCTCCATGTGGGCTTACGTCTTCCTGGGGAACCTTCTTCGTGGCATTGGAGAAACTCCCATTCAGCCTCTAGGCATCGCCTACCTTGATGATTTTGCTAATGAGGACAATGCGGCTTTCTATATTGGTAATGTCCACCTCATTCATCTTCTTGGGATACAGGGTACCTGGTTTTCTCAACTTCATTCTCAACTAAATAGGGTGTGGAAGGTTTTATACTTCATATCCAACTCTTTTATTCAGTTCACATTTTTCTGAAGTCCACACTGAGGATTTGGATAGCAAAGAAACTTCAGTTAGAAGGACCTATTGCATTAGGGAAAGAATATCAGATTAAAAGAAGATATCTGTGAGCTCAACTGCTGTGATATATGACTTGTGCAAGTATCTTCATGGATACAGAAGAAGGACAAGAGCAAGGCCTGAGCCAACCATACGTCTGGACAGGCCCCAGCAGATAAACCAGCAGCTAAAATCACAAAACCCCAAATATAGCATACTCCAAAGGTAAACGAATGGGAGCAGTATTTATTGAGTGCCTCTTATGTCTCGGAAGTTAAATTTGTTCTGTTTCATACATTAGTCTTGATTTTGGGGGATCTGGCCTTTTGAGAGTCTCACCCTCAGAGACAGAAGGACAAGATTTAAATTCATTGAGGGGCTGTAGGTAGGTCCATAGTATGGTTCTGCCCTGGCTACTCACACAGAACTCCAGAGGTCTCTGATGATATCCAAGCATGCTGTAGTTAAAAACAGGGCACCAGTTCTAATGGAAAACTGTAGCATAGATTAGGACCCAGAATTGGAACAGAAGCTCCATGGCACATGCTAGGCAATTACTCTGGGGACCAGAGGAAAGACTGCGGCCAAGCGACACACACAGGCATCAGGGTGTCCCTGTCCTGTCCAGGAGCTCAGAGCCCGCTCACTCTACTTTGCCTTCTCTTCTATTCTGAAAAGGACCTGGTAATTGCTATTTACTCCTCCAGTTAATTTAAATCATTCTCCCAGGGATATGTGTGTAAGCTCAGTGATGAAATGAAAGGCAGATGGGCCATATTTTGCAAGGAAGAGCAATCTTTCTGGTCACTAGAAATGGTGTCATTTGGGAGATCTGCTCCACCTGCCTGTTAAAGCTGCCCAGGTGGGTCATGAGCATTCCAGAGGACACCTCTCCCCCCTCCCAAGTCTACCTCGTTGCTGGCTGCATAGTTACTGCACTTGCAGATGGTCCCCCAGAAGCACTGAATGCAAACACATTTCATTAACATGGAAGAAATCGATTTTAATGTCAAAACAAGTTTTATGCTTAACTGACCATGAAAGGTTTCTGAAAGACTGTCAAAATAGTATAATTCTGATTTTTATCACTAGGGGGAATCTAATCCTAGGGAGTAAAATTTGCTCCATTTGGGGAAATTAACTTCTTCAGAGTCTCAGTGTTTTCTTACTAAGAGATAATTAATGCCTTAAAAATGTTCATTCTTCTTCCAACACTGAGTAGGACTTATTTCCGATTCATGAGGTTGAAAAATTGACAAATCAAGCACACTTAAGGGAAGAGTTGAGGAAACATTTTCAGTGACTAACTGAATCTTATGCACATTTCTTGTTTAAAACTTAATTTGCAAGAGCAAAGAAATTGCTTTTTTTTTTTTTTTTTTGGTGCAGGGTGTGTTCAGACGGTTGCAATTATAGGACCGATCTTTGGCTTCCTGTTAGGCTCATTATGTGCCAAACTGTATGTTGACATTGGCTTTGTAAATCTAGGTAAGGGAGTTTATTTCTATTTATTCATTTACTTTATTTAGTTACTGTAATTTTTTAATAGGAATAGTATAGAAAATATCAAATTGCCTTTTTATAAAATGACAGGATGGTAGTCTTTCATAAAGTGCAAATAATCCATGGAAAACTTATTACTGATACAATCATCACACATGACTGTATGTGTATGGAATATGAAAAATAGGTGGTGATTAGAACCGGATGACCCCTGGTTTGTTATTCGGATGTATCAGTTTCCACTTCCGGTTTCCCAGTTCAAAGGCATTCCAGCTTAGTTAAGACTAACAACTGTGGCTACTTGTTGGCTCTTGTTGGTTTCAGGTGAATCAACATTTACTGCAGTCGCATCAATTGATAACATATTTCTGGACTTGTCAGAAAGGCCAAAGATTGAAAGTCTTCTGGCAACTAAAATTTCCTTATTTAATGTACGAGTCTTTTTTAGTAGAAGGCATATTATAGTGAGACTAACTTTCCTTCTGGGCGAATGCTTGTGGAGGGAATAAATGGAGGCCTCATCTTTCCATAGTTATTCATTTGTTTCTTTCCTTATATAAGATGTAGTCCCTTGACATAGATAAAATTCATCTGTTTTTTTAAAAGACACCCTAGAAAGCAGTTACAAAACAAGAAAACAAGTTTCACTTTTATAAATTCTGGAATTGCATTGTCATTAGTGTGTATTATAAATGATTATTGTGTGTTAACAAAGAATGCAAAACTCTTGGGCTAGTTGTTCTTTTTTAATCAAATAAACTGGAATATGCATTCCAAAAATTTTATTTATTCATTTATTCATTATTCCTACCAAATTTATTTCACATCTACTCTATCTCAAGTGATGTTCTACCACAGCGAACAAGATATTGGCCTGGCCAAAAAGTTCACTCGGCTTTTTCTGTAAGATATTATGGAAAAACCAGAGTGAACCTAATAGTTGCGTTCCTTTACTTCATGAAGTTTAAAATCTGGTCGTGGAGACTGATATAGATAAGAAAGTGTTGGTGTGATGAGTGGTACAGAGAAAAATTGTGAAAGGGAAGCAATGTGCATGCAGTGGTAAACTAGTTAAAACACTGTAGTGAGTATAATGTAGTACCAATTGAGCCTAGTTGTCAAAGGATTCTCATAGAATGTTGTAGAGGTAGAGTATAATAATATGTTTCATAGGCTCTTATATAGAAAAAAAACTTGATTTGGTTAAAAAACTTTGTCAATGCTTACCTTTTAGTCAAATAAGAAATAGTATCAAAAACAAAATTTTATGATGATTAGATATTGAAGTTTTAATTACATATACAAATCTTGCTTTGGACCTAGAATAGTTCTGAAGTATTCTCAATCATCATTTAATAAGTAACATTCTGAGTGGCTCAGACTAGATTTGGGCCAGAGGGCGTAGGGCATAACTTTTTTTTCCAGTAAAGTATTAAGACATTCAATATGTAAATCAGATGAAAGTGGTACTCATGTGGGGTAGCTGGCAGAAGGTTTTAAGCCCTCATAATTCTTTCTCACATGTTGCTTTTTTCCTGTCATGGGCCCAGACAGAAGCCCAGAGCAGTGTGAGACCCCTTCCAGTGTGTAGACTCTATACTTTTAATCAAAGAAACAAAAGGAGAAATAATCATGCTCTGAAAATACCCTCTTTCCTTCAAAAAGCAAGATAACAATAGTGTTCAGATTAGAAAAGGTTATCATGTATGAATTATTAGGTATTTTTATGATGTGATAGAGGTAACATTTGGATTTTTCTTTTAAAAAAAGAGGACTCTTCAACACACTAGCTTTGCTGTATATGCTCTTTGGCCACCCTCTCTCTTTTTCAGATCATATAACCATCACCCCAAAAGATCCACAGTGGGTGGGTGCCTGGTGGCTTGGTTATCTAATAGCAGGAAGCATAAGTCTTCTGGCAGCTGTGCCTTTCTGGTATTTACCAAAGAGTCTACCAAGACCCCGGAGCAGACAGGATTCCAATTCCTCCTCTGAGAAATCTAAGTTTATTATGGATGATCACACGGACTACCAAACACCTCTTGGAGAAAAAGCAAAAATCATGGAAATGGCAAGAGGTGAGCCAGATTCTCCTTGATTTTGAAACAGTTTCCATTTTCCTGTTGAAACTTTATAGGCGATCTATAAATAATACCCCTCTCTCCACTTCATGTGTTCAGAAAAAACTGAGAAACTGTACAGGAAGCAGATTATTAAAAAGTCAGCTTTATTACTGGAAAACTGACTGAAGAACTTGACCCAGAGTCTTAGTAACCTCCTTTGCTGCTGTCCCCACCTTTACACCTCCTCAGTGTAGACGTTGCAACTGCCCCTCCCCGGGAGGGCTGTTTCACATTCACCTGGGTGGACTGAAAAGAGTGAATCTTCAGGGCTTGTGGCCTTTTAACAGATGGCATCCACCCACTTGAAAATGTGCTCCAGTGCATGTGTCCCACTAGTAATCAAAGGAGTGTAGCATAGGGCCAAAGGTCAGACATGTTCTAGTGAATTCCCTCCACGTGGAAATGGGTGGCCATAAGAAAGATTGGTCCCCCTCAACTGGCCCAGCAATATTGACATTTATAGAAAATCATCACATTTCTGTTTGGCTGCATAAAAGAAGAAGGGAGAATGCCAAAGCTCACTTCTAACAATAATTAACTGGAGATAACTTTCATATTCCCTTCTCTGCACCCATGACCCAAGTTTGAAGGAGACCAGAAAACTCAAGTTCTTAATGTCCTGTCCATGACTCCCAGCTCAATGGTGAGGGAGTATTCTTATCCCTTGTGTTTTTTACCCACATCAGAGGAATCTGTTCCTGTCTGACACTCTAATTTATAATCTATATTTTATGCCTGTAGAAGTGAGTGCTTATGTCTGGATCTGAGCCTGGCCGGAACTCAGCCTTGACTTGTGCCAATGGCTTAATATC
This sequence comes from Mesoplodon densirostris, assembly GCF_025265405.1. Lineage (NCBI taxonomy): Eukaryota > Metazoa > Chordata > Mammalia > Artiodactyla > Ziphiidae > Mesoplodon > Mesoplodon densirostris. Next base: position 18,472,722 of record NC_082671.1, read on the forward strand.
TAGAGTGCGTGTGTGTACCGTGTTATAAATGCTCCTCAGAACCATGACAATGAGACTCAGCCTCTAAGCTCTGATGCCATGGCTGTATTTCTGCCAAGTGTGACACTGTCTTTAATTACTCCATGCTATTTTTGTCTCATAGATTTTCTGCCATCACTGAAGAGTCTTTTTGGAAATCCAGTGTACTTCTTATATTTGTGTGCAAGCACCGTTCAGTTCAATTCCTTATTTGGCATGGTGACTTATAAACCGAAGTACATTGAGCAACAGTATGGGCAGTCGTCCTCTAAGGCCAACTTTGTTATCGGTATGCTTCTCTGTCCTTCCTGCTTTCCAATAGTCAATATCAGCTGTGTCTTGTTAATCCTTAGTAATTTTAGAGAAATTGTTCCAATATTTAGACTGAAGGTAATTTATGGCATTTCAAAAAGTAAGCGGAAAAAATCTAGCAGAGTAAAATATTTAGATAGTCTGTGGTACGACTTTGTAGCAAAAATTGTTCAGAACTCTGTGCGAATGACCACGAGAATACCACATAGACCAAATATGCATTTTATTAGGAGATTGTTAGTACTGGATATTTGTCCTTCAAGTGTAGCTGAAACCTCATAACAGTGGCCATTTTACCTGAACAGTTTCTAGGATTACAAAAGGTAAGTATTCAGACAGGTTAAAAGGTGTGCATTGCAAAACAAAGTTTGTGTTTGCTCAGAGTTGAAACACTTCTCTGATTCCTGGCATTTGGGTTATTTAAAAGGACTGTGTTTCTAGCCCAGCAGGACAGCCAATAAGAGATATATTCAAGGGCAAAAAAAAAGAAGATGAATGAAGAAGAACCAGAATCTCCAAATATATAACCACCATCCTATAAGCAATTGGATACTTTAAAACCTGGATTAGCTCCTTTAGTCCACAAAGGTGTTATTTAATGCTACTCTTTCAAAGTATAAAACATATTCTATTCCTTTGGACATGTTCCTTTATGATAGGAGACTCCAATGGCTTAAAATAATTTCTTCTTCATAAAATATTTTAAAAATTGCTCTATTCATCTATCTCTGAAAGAGACCAGGGTGCGTGTGTGTGTGAGGAAACAGCTGAGCATATTTTGGGATGTATAAATTTCTTATACTAATCCTGGATAATGGGCACTTAGCAGACGTAATTCTAATCGACTCTTTGAACTGCTGTCCTTCCCCTAAATTCTAAATGTGAAGGCTATAATCACTGTTGAATTTTACTTTCAACATTAATTGGTTCAAATTAATTTAATTTTATTATTTAATGGTTGACCTGAAGAAATATTGATATTTTAGGGTTTTTTTTTAACCCCACACCTCATCCATGCCAATCAAAGCTTTATACTGACTTTAAGAAGACTAGAAGAGGAATGAAATTTTGACATTCTTTTTATTTTAACATTTCTTTTGTGTTTAGAGACATAACTTATAAGCAACAGTTAGGTCTACAGACCTTAAATGTATAGCTCAGCTGGATAAATGTTTACATGTGTATATCTGTGTGGTGATCATTATCCAGAACACGTAGCACAATTCAGTTCCCCAGAAGGCTCCCTCAAAACTTCTTCTATCCAATGTTCTTCTCCAAGTTAATAACTATTCTGAACTCCACCATTATCGATCAGTCTTGCCTGTTTTTGAACTTTATATAAATGGAATAAGTTATGTAATCTTTTGTAACTTTTTTCAATGAAAGTGAAATCTACAAGATTCATTCATGTTATTGCGTGTAGTGGTGGTTTGTTCTTCTCATTGCTTTGTAATATCCCATTACATAAATATACCACAGTTTATTTGTTTTCTTGTTGATGGACATTTGGGTTGTTTACTGCTTTGGGCTATCATAAGTAACACTGCGTGAACATTCCACACATATTTTGGTAGGCAGATTCACTCATTTGTTTTGGCTATATCCCGGAGTAGAATTGCTGGATCATAGGGAATATGTTTCGATCTGGCAGATATTGCCAAAACATTTCATCAAACAGTTGTGCAAATGTTTACTCCCATTAGAAGTGTAAGAATGCTCCAGTTGCTCCATATCCTTCTAATGTTTGGTATTGTCAGTCTTCTTCACTATAACCATCCTTATGGGGCGTGATGGTATCTTATTGTGGCTTAATTTGCATTTATCTGCTGACTAACTGTGTTGAGCATTTCTTCTCAGGCTTCTTGGTCATTTCATTATCTTTTGTTAATTCTATTTGAGTCGTTTGCCCATTTTAATTGGATTGTCAATCTTTTTCTTATTGGTTTGTAGGCGTACTGTATTTTTTCTTGATACAAGTTCTTTATTGAATATGTGTTTTGCAAATATTTTCTCACAGACTTCAATTTGCCTTTTCACTCTTCTTAATTGTAATCAAGTCCAATTTTAATCTTTTCCTCTTTCATTAGTGCTATTTTGAGCCTGTTTTAAGAAATCTTTGTCAAATCCCAAGGTTATGAAAATGTTTTCTTAATATTGTTCCTAGTAGATTGTTTTAACTTTCACATTTAGGTTATAATCCATTTCAAAGTAGTTTTTTCAAAGTATTTTCACATAATACAAAGTATTTTTGTGTTATGTGAGGGAGGTCAAGATTCATTTACCAAAAATGAAGAGACCATCTTCTCCCCATGAATTGTAGTGAAGAACATACCTTTAAGTATATGTTTATTTCTCATTATTCAACATGTGCATAACACTTAGAGATTTGGGGGCCTTTGATTTTGCTCCCACTAAAATGATAAGTTCTTTAAAATTTTCCAGTTGAAAAGTTCATTTCATAAAGGAGAATTAAGTGCCCTTTGGGGGGGAAGTTACTTAGAAAAGAAATGCAATTACATGTAATCTCATTCCTTTATTAAGTAGATAATAAATGAAATATGTTTTGCCTGTAAAGTTATCTTTAAGAGTAATTAGCACAGATGAAAGAATGTGAGATTCTGAGAGATTCAATGGCCTGCCCAATATCATGCATATGTATCATACATACATACATACATGATGTAGCCAGGAATAAAATTATTTCCCCTGAGTTTCTGAGTTGTATTTCCTCACTGGGCATAATTATTTTTGGAAAACTGTCAGGAAGAATCTGATTAATAATTATCTTTTGAATTGTGGCTGATTGATTTCTTTTAATCCATGAGCCTACTCTGTATACTGAAATGGACTCTGAGATCCAAACAAATTCATCATCAGAATTTTTTGAGCCATCTAGCAAAGGTTGCCTGGAACTCTAATTCCTCATAGTTTCTGGCATATCTATAGATAATTCAAGTACTTTTGTGAGAGTTAAGTAAAAAATGTTTAGTAATTCCATGTCATTATAACTAGGATACTTTCCTGGGTGCATTATAATTTTACATTATTAAGTATGGGATACGGCAGAGTAAGGGAAGTGGGTAAATTATTCAACATCCCTAACACTTGTTTTGATTTTCCATAGAGTGGTGAAAAGAAATGCATCACTGGGTTAAAATAAAGATGAAAAAAGACATATAAAATGGATTGTAAATGCACATAGCTCTCATTCAACAAATATATTTTCTCCCTTTCTTCGCTTTTTCTTTCCTACCCCTCTCTCTTTTCTCCTTCAGCTTTTTTCTTTGGATTATGGGAGAATGACCCTTTCTGTAATAAAATATGGGAAAGGCACAAAAAAGACACATTTCCCTTCTACTCTCAGAGAAAGCATTTGATATGACATGGAGGAAAGAATAAACAGAAATTTCCCTAAAGTGTTCAAGGGCCGACTGATCCAATGAAAATTTATTTTACTGTACATGTTTTTATATGTTGGTCACATTCTTTCTAAAGTTTAGAAATAGCATTTGCTTGTGTTAATTTTGCAAATAAAACGAAAGAAAAATAAACAACAAAAAATTTTCAAAGTCAGGGACTAGAAAGTATGTGATAAAATGTTTTTTTTTTTTAAAGGGTATGGGCTTTAAAAAGATTTCCATTCCAATTTCTACTGAAAGAAATTTGATTAGACAGCTGAATCTTTCATTTAGACTTTTCCTATCACTATGAAGTTACATGGACATGATCTTTCCTTTTCCTTCTTAATACACAGATTGCAATTATTTATTTTTGCTTAATTTCTTGAAATTTTTTGATTAAATAAGATAGTAAGTAGTAGACAAGATACATCAACACTGACTATCATTGACAATGATTATCATTCTCAATTTCTGGAGATGTTACACAGACAAATAAGGAAAAATTAAGAGAATTGTTTGAGAAAAGATGATCATAAGAGAAAGCATTATTATTTTTGTGGCTAAGCTAGCATAGTAAATTTTGAATTGTATTATGATGTGTTCTAGAATTAAGTAAAGTTACATTAAAAATCTGTGAGGTGATGGAAAACTATCTTAATTTGTGAGGGGAAACAAAACCTCTTATTATGCCCAAGAAGGATGGCTAATTTTACTTCTTTGTCTGCACCCAACTGGTTATATGAATATGTAAATTTTTCTTGCATTTTTTTCTCTTTGTAAAATAAAAATCTTAATATTTATTTCTTCTAACATTAGAGTAATATTGTCAGGGTCCATGATATAACCAGGACTTTTACTTCTCTGGGAAAAAAGCTTTAAAAACATCCTAAAGTACTATTATTACTATAACTCATTACTGTTTCATCCTAATGGCTAAGGCTTTCGTGCACCTGTATGGGAATCAAAGTTTCCAGTTTATATCGTAATTCTGCTGAGCATCTCCAAACAGTTTACACATTCCTCATAACTCTTGTTTGGGATAGTAACAAAGAATAGGGTCTTTAACTTGAACAAGTGTGCTGAAATAATAATAATAATAGTAATAGTAATTAATAATACTAAAATATATAATAAACTATCTTGTAGCTTTCCTGATATATGGATAAACATAAATATTAAATTCAAGAGAAATCATATAAAATAAACTGAAACAAACTGTAGGTGCTAGGGTAAATTACAGCTAACGTTTCCAGTTGGAATATTTAGATGGTAAACATTTTATTGGGTTGGCCAAAAAGTTTGTTTGGTTACTGAATACGTTGTTCAATAAAGTTCTTGGTGAAAATGAAGAATGTCTTATTTTTACTTTAAACCAAATGAACTTTTTGACGAACACAGTAAAAGCAACACATTTTATGGTGTGAGTGGAAAAACTGTGCAATGAAGAAATCAATGTGAAATTTCTACTTCATTAAATGACTCAAAAATACCTAAGATGAAAGAAAAGAAGCTTTGGGGGGCAAGAAGCACATCTCATATGCGGTTCAGTAACTTTGCCATCACACTGGCCCTTCATGGACAGCTTATAGATCCTAAGGAACTTGAAAGGGAGAATCACGTTGACAGTATATTTGAAATGTGCTACTAATCTTTTTTGAAATCATGTTATAATTTAGTCATCTTGACACAGGAGAGTAACTATTAACTAATTATGAAATATTTCTATATTTCTATAACTTAAATTAACCAAGTAGTTAATAATCAGTCAGAAACTATTGTATAATTTTTTATAATCCCTTAGAAAGTTTGTGTGAGTGTACTCATATTTCTTTTAGAGATTCACAAAATTTTCTTTTTCCTCAGGGCTCATCAATATACCTGCAGTGGCCTTTGGAATATTCTCTGGGGGGATAGTCATGAAAAAATTCAGAATCAGTGTGTGTGGAGCCGCAAAGCTCTACTTGGGATCATCTGTCCTTGGGTACCTCCTATTCCTTTCCCTTTTTGCATTGGGCTGTGAAAATTCTGATGTAGCAGGACTAACAGTCTCCTACCAAGGGTATGTTCACTCATTAAGTAATCTGAGGAGATTGCCTTGTTTAATCAAATTATTGATAGAGTTTCAAAATAAGATAATTTAATTTTTAAGCATTGTAACTAAGAAAAAGAAGTTGATGTTTTATTATGGGATAGTGGATATTATGGAATAGTGGACAATGTTTATGAATGTAATCTGTTATTGGCACCAAAATCTGTCATTTCCTTTGAATTTGAATGTGTTAGAGAAATATAAAGAATGCTAAATCCACATCTTACTTTAGGGCAGCAACCTAATAGTGGAAAATACAGACCTTGAATTTTGCCTCTGCCCGTTCTTAGTGAAGTGACATTGTATGAGTTATTTAATGTAGCCTCAATTTTTGCATTTTAAAAATAGAAATAATAACAGCCTTTTAAGGTTTTGTAAGGCGAGATGATATACATGAAAGTGATTAGTGCTTACCGGGCACAAAATAGATGTGCCACTCATGGAAACAATTGTATATTTTTTCTTTGAACACCTAGATAACTGGAATGGTCTCTGTGCCATGCTTTATAGTCTCTGTTACTCAAATCAAGGGAAATTTCAGGAGAAAATGGCTATCCCTCAAGCCAGTGACCCACATTCCAGCTCTCTTTAGCTCTCTGCAGCTGATCATAAGAATAGTTATTGATGCTTTCAGACTTATGCCATCCTGCCTGGGGTGGGTGATTAGTTTCCAGAGTCTAAAGGCTGGGTCTTAAAACTACTTCACCCTTCCCCTTCAAGAGTCCTTGCTATCACTCTACCCTGAACCTGAGTTACAAGAGGCAGTTCTCTTCCTCCTTCCACCTATCTATACATTATTTGTTTAAAAAAAAATTATTGAGCTGCTACTATTTGCCAGGCCAGCCTCCCTGACTGTATCTGCCTGACTGCCTAAAATTCCACCTGTGGTTCAAAGGCCAACACTCCTGACATTATGTTCTGTTTCCTGATGGTTCAGTTGCTTCTTGCTCACTGCTTGCTCTCCAGCTTCCTTCCACATTTATCTATCTGTCTTGTGTTCATGTTCCATCATCTTCCTTATCCTGGTTTCCCCTGTTGTTAAGTGAACATCAATTACACTTTTGCCATCTAAAATGTTCAGGAAAATTAATGAATCAAAGTTCATATATCATTGCTTCTAAGAGTTATCACAGCAACAGTTAGACTTAATGGCGTGTAGTGTTGCCTTGGTAACAGTGAGCAATGTAGATTAAGAATGTTAGTTGTAGCTGCAAGAAGATTCTGGAGTGAGTAGAAACCCTGTGCCATCTTTTACTATCCCTAAGATCCTCATGGTGGATGGACAGTGGTAAAGTACTTTATATTTTGCAATTTAGAAAACACCTTAGTTTTATTATCTCACTTCTACCTTCAGATGCCTTTATGAAGTAAGTTTTTTTACCCACGTTTAAAGGGAACTGAGATTAGAAAGGTCAAGTAACTTCCTCAAAGTATAATGTTCTTTCTATGACATTATGCTATCTTTAAGCCAAAGAAAATATGTAAGTAGACAACGACAGAAAAATTTTGAGATTTACATTAAAAGTATACTCAGATGGTAATAAAAGAATATTTTTAAACAAAACAAAATAATTATTCATTGAGTACTAGCCCCTGAAAGCAGTTCATCTCAAAAGACTATAACTATATTGCAATAATGCTATCATTGGTTAAAACTCCTCTTTTGAAATTGCTTTCCATGTCTTTTTTAGAATATTCTCAACAGTGGCAAAGATTTAACCTTTAAGAGCAGCTTTGTTATTGGAAGGAGGCAAAGAAAAGGCAACATCACTGGGGAAATCTCTCCCCTCCCAACATGGCTATTTTGAAAGAAAAATCTCATTTGAGGATAAACATTCTGGCATATTTGATAAAACTCATAATTAAAAATTTAAATAACAACTCTACTGTCAACACATCCTACATAAAACATATATGCAATTAATTTCTGCTTCAAGATTGCCCTAAGTAATAAATTTAATGCACCTTCAGTAATATAAAAGAATTGGCTTTATAAAATAAACATGCTCTTCAGGGGTTATCCAGAGTTTCTTTGTTCCACAAGGCTGTTTTGATTCTGGACATTAAACAGGAACACTATAGATAAGCTTTAGATATGATAGTGGAAGAAATTTTTCTTCTGCAATGATGAGAATAAGTCTGATGCAAGACAAAAATGTAGAATCCAGAGGCCTGGAAGGGTCCTAATTCTGGGTTTGTCACTAACAAATGTGAATTTGAGCAAATTATCTGCCTACTTTGGACCTGACTTTCCTGATTTGCCCAATGAGAAGTTGGCCTAGATCACACCCACAGTTCTTTTAGCTCTAACCTTCTAAAATCTCAGCCCTACAGTGTCCATAGTGGCCTGATTCTAGGCTTTCAAAGACACATGTATACTTTCAGATACTACAACACAGTCTCTGTTAAAACTTAATGCCTTAGAGAAGAGAATAAGATGACATATTCCTGGATGACTTCTTAGGAGGCCTAGTTAAATACCCTTTCATTCTGCTAGAAGACATCTCAAAGGTCTTTTGCTTTTACATTTGAGGTGACAAAATCCATAGTAGTTCTATGAGATGGAATATTATATAAGTTTGTTATTATATTAATATATAATAAGAGTAATGTCATAAATTGCTCTTAAGGTTTACTTTACTTTTCTATCGTTAGTTGTTTTCATACGTCACTGCACAGAAAAATATTAGAAGATTCTAGAGTCAGTAGATGTTAGTAAAAGCCATCAGCCAAGAACTGGATATCATGTGAAGTTGTAAACCTAGAAAGATAACTTTCAAGAGAAAGCTATTTAATAGTGGATTCACATTTAATGATCAGAAGCTGGCATTTCTGATGACAATTGTGTTCCCCCAAAGCAAACGTTGTTGGCAGTGCCATTTATATCACCCAAGAACATTGATTTTTGAAAGTATTAGGGTGCTGCCTACTAAGAGGTAATATTTTATACCATTACATTTCTTTTCAGAACCAAACCTGTCTCTTATCATGAACGAGCTCTCTTTTCAGATTGCAACTCAAGATGCAAATGTTCAGAGACAAAATGGGAACCCATGTGTGGTGCAAATGGAATTACATATGCATCGGCTTGTCTTGCTGGTTGTCAAACCTCCACCGGGAGTGGAAAGACTACTGTAAGACATCTTCTCTAAAGTGTGTGACCACAGGCCTGCGACAATGCTTAACTATACAATCCTATGGGGGCTCAGGGACCAACCTAGGAGCAGACCACACCGGTCAAATCCCTGGCTTTGACTCTGCCCTTGTTCTTTTGTGTGGAGACAGGAAATATAAGCATCGCTAGTAGAACTAGAGTTGTTGTAAGAATTAGCGTCAGAATTAGAATAATGAAATAGGCTGGAGGAACTTTGTAATTATATAATCTAGTTCTCTCGTTTTGTTTATAAGGAAGACTAGCTTCAAATGAGAAAGTCTCAGTCACAAGATCATATAATAACGTCTGCATTGGGATCCATCTCTCCTGACCCCTGGTCCTTGCAGGTTTTAGAGGACAGGGCAAATAGAGGCCAGTATTCGGAAGTCTAGCCCAAAAGGTCTAGACCCAGGGGTCAGGGATCCAATTGTGAGGAGGTTGATGGTTCTGGGACAGCTCTGCCCGAGATATCAAGCCAATGTGCGTAATGATTAAAAGAGTAGGTGGTTGGAATGAAGGGTTCCTGTAGGGTGTAAGAGGAAGATGAGGTTGGAACTATAGGTAGGAAACCAGCTGTGAATAGTATTATATACTTCAATCATTAATAAATTCATCCCTCTAATCACACCTTTACATCCCTGTCCCAAACGGAGACTCTTCCTTACTCACGTTGTGTATATGGCACAGTGGTTGGATGGCTTTATACTTGTGGCTGATGAAACCTGCCTGTATTTGACAGCCCTAGAGGGCTGGAAATTAAACCACACATATATTTATGTATTTTTATCAACTAGATAAGAATGCTTAGGCAAACACTTCTGTAGACAAATTCATCCTTGTTGATTTTCTGTTTATTGTTGTTTTTGACATGTTATTCGGAGCAGAAAGGATTGGTCTCTATCAACAGTGATATAAGACCACCCACCCATCTGAAATCTGAGTTTTCACCTTCCCTTCCTTTTCTTCCTTCTTTCCTTTCCTCCCCTTAAACCCGATCTTTGGCCACTACTCTTTGGCCCAAACTGCTTGAAGGTTTTTCTTTCCTTTTTCTCTTTTACTTTGGATTTACTTTTTTATAAAATTGAAGTACAGTTATTTACAATGTTGTGTTCATTACTGTTGTATAGCAAGGTGGTTCAGTTATACATATATATACATTCTTTTTTTAAAAAATATTCTTTTCCTTTATTATCATAGGATATTGAATATAGCTCCCAGTGCTATACAGTAGGACCTTGTTGTTTATTCATTCTATATTATAATAGCTTATATATGCTAACCCCAACCTCTCACTCCATCCCTCCCCTAAACCCTTCCCCCTTGGCACCCACCAGTCTGTTCTCTATGTCTGTGATTCTGTTTCTGTTTCATATTTCATTTGTGTCATATTTTGGTTCCACATATAAGTGATATCATATGGCATTTCTCTTTCTCTTTCTGACTTACTTCACTTAATATGATAATCTCTAGTTGCACTGGAAGATTTTTCTTAACCAGAGTTTCCATTTATTGAAAACACTGCATGCCAGAGACCTGAAGTGTTTGTGCTGGCCATGTAACTCCCTAGAAGAATTGCTCAGCAGAGAAAATAGGAAGGCCATGAGGCCTGGGTAGACTCACCATATCTGAGGGTTGGCCAAGGCCCCATAGGCACCCATGTGTGTGGCTGAAGTAGAGGGAGAGGAGGAAGATCATTGGGCGATGAGATCAGAGTGGGATTCAGGAGCTGCATCATGGATAGTGTGGAAGCCACTATAAGGATTTGGGATTTTATCCAAGTACAATGAGAAGTCATTGGAAGGTTGAGAATGGTGATGCAATCTGACTGCTATTTTTAAAGGCTCACTTGGGTTATTGTGGAAAAGATAGTAGAAACATGTTGAGCATGAAGAGACCATTGTGATAATCAAAGCAAGCAAAAATGGTGGCTTAGACTTAGAAGTGGTAGAGAAGAACATAAGGTACTGTTGGATTTGGTGGGATTTGCTTGGAGATGGTTCTATATGTTCAATAGTTTGTAGACCACTGCTCTTTGGATAATGAAATGTTGTCTCTCTAGATTTTGCTTTGCTTGATATATTCTAACACAGAAATATAAAAATTTCCCCATTGTTTATGTAATAAATGTATACTATAAATTCTTTTAAAATAAATACTTGTCTTTAATTTTATATACAAGTTACCTCAATAATTTGATTTTTCCCTATTGTATTACAGATATTTGATAACTGCACCTGTGTGGGAATTGCTGCCTCAAAATCAGGAAATTCCTCAGGCATGGTGGGCAGCTGTCAAAAAGATAATGGATGTCCCAAAATGTTTCTGTATTTCCTTGTAATTTCAGTCATCACATCCTATACTTTGTCTCTAGGTGGGATACCTGGATACATATTGCTTCTGAGGTGAACACTGATTCTCCCTGCCCCAATTTTAATATGACATACTGTGATCATCTACAGCAGTGATTTCAAACTCTGCTTTGTGGAATCATTATGATTCCTTACAGCTCTCTTAGGAAACTTATTCTACTTGTATGCTTTTCCCACGTTATGTTTTTATATAGATAATGTGGTTGAATAGAAGTTTTTCTATCATAATTTATGCTTGAACATTTTTCATTGGCTCTCCTATCCTAGATCTTTATAAAATATATAAGTAAATTCAAATTTTAAAATATTAGTTTTGTAACAAGTATTTTCAGTGATAAAATTTTCCTCCTCATTGAATTAGTGTTGCAAGTATTACTGTTAAACAACTGACTGAAATCACCTAAAGATATTACAAATTTCGATAAAATTATTAAACATGAAAAGTCAAATTTTATTGTAAATCAATCTTTTATGAGATGGATTAGGTGATTTTGAAATTAATTCATATATCAAAAGATGGATATTAAGTTTTTCTAAAATGAAACTAATCAAAATATTGTATATAGCTTTAATTTTCCACAACATATTATAGAAATTGATTAGGAAAGATCTACAGAAGATAGGATCTAACATCCACAAATCTGTTTTTGTAAAAGGGTTTAAGGAGAACATGAGATATTGATGCTTTCAAATGGAAACATGGGTTTGATGGGAAAGCACTGCCCCAGAATTCTCAGACCAGGATCGTTCTTCATGGGTACCTATTTCTCCAACATTTGCTTACCTTGTGCCAAGTAGTCACCTGGGCCAAGTGAATAATCAGGCCAATAGAGGAAGAATTTTCCTCTCCACCAGTCCCTCAAATAAACCACACTTTATTTTTATGTCAGAAGGAAATGTCATTTGCTTCAAGGAGAAGAGTTGTAATTTTTGACTCTTTTAAAGCAGAGACTAAATATTATACATATGAAGAACTTACTACCATGGTTAACACTCAGTAGTTATTATATATCCTCATGATTATTACATTTAAAATCTATAGGCCAATCCATCAGTTAAAGTTATACAGTCATATTAAGGATGGTCTTGTTATTTCAGGTACTTTTGTACTTGACTGGTAAATTCAGGTCCCCACTATTTAGCAAAAACACTTAGCATGTCACAATGATTCTGATTCAACTTGAGTCAATAGGGTCCTGTGCTTTTAGACCAAAACCCACAAAAACTAGTTATAGGTTATTAATCCTTTACTGTGCCTCAAATTCTTATAATTTCTTAGAATTTTTTCCCCTGTGAGTCCTTGTTATTTTACTGATTAAATTTGATTTTACTTTACCTAACACCATTTGAATATGTCATGTAAGAGTGATTTACCTTTTAGAAATATTAACTATAAATTCTTCGATACACTGCGTATAATGGAACAAGGCTTTTACATAATTTGCTTTTCCTATGTTAGAATATTAGTGGGTTCTCCATAAATGCTACTTGAATTCTAACATCATTTCATGTTGATGAAATGTGTTCAGTAGATTATGTTCAGTAGATTATCACTGACATTACTATTTGTTTTAATGTACTATTATACTTTTTGTCATAATGCTTTTGTTGATTTTAGGTGCATTAAGCCACAACTTAAGTCTTTTGCCCTGGGTATCTACACCTTAGCAGTAAGAGTTCTTGGTAAGTATAATCTATGCTTTAATTATGGTAGCCATTACAAGTGTATTTTTAATAATTTTCTAAATATTTTTACAGAATTATGACACATACTAAATGATGTCAGTAGTAGATCCCTCTTCTTTTAATCTTCTTCCCTCCTTCATATCTTTCTTCCCTCCCTCTTTTCCTTGACTACTCTCTTCCTTTTTTTCAGAAATATTGAGAACAAATGCTGTACCCATGATAAAGTGATCTTATAAGAGTATTGACATTTTTTAACAATCTTGTCTCTTCTAGCATGGGTCTAGTGTCAAAAAATCCATTGCTGGGGCCTCCCTGGTGGCGCAGTGGTTAAGAGTCCGCCTGCCGATGCAGGGGATACGGGTTCGTGCCCCGGTCTGGGAGGATCCCATATGCCGCGGAGCGGCTGGGCCCGTGAGCCATGGTCGCTGGGCCTGCGCGTCCGGAGCCTGTGCTCCGCAACGGGAGAGGCCACAACAGTGAGAGGCCCACATACCGCAAAAAGAAAAAAAAAAAAAAAAAAAAATCCATTGCTGTTATAAAAGAGCCCTCTGAGAGGAAAGCAAAAATTGAATCAGTAAGAAAAGCTGAAGTCTAAATATAATTTTTTAAGTTATTAGATGGAAGGAATTCTTTTGAGCTACTCTCAATACTAGGATATATCATTGGTAGAAAGGTAAGATCATTCAAACAATAAAAGCAGTGTGGATTTGAATTCACAATTTGTTAAATGTAATAGGAATGGTTTCTTCTGACTACCAGATTTTTCGATATTCATTAGTTAAAACCCATAAAAAACAGAGTGATTAAGTTAGATGAGGTTTTTGTCCTTAAAGAGTTTAGATTCTAAAGAAGATAGTAAAAACCATTGTAAATGTTCCTCTGTAACTTGACAGAGAGGAACTACCTGGAAGAAAAACAAATTCAGAGCTTTAAATTAATGTGGTTTAAATAAATCTTGATATAAAAATGGATATATGTGAAGATAGAATATAATCCTGATAAAATTGGGAAAACAACAAAAATGGAGGTTTATGCCATCATGGCTGGCTCTAATTCTACAATATAAAAACAGAGATTATCTAGAAAAAAGGCTATTGAGCCTGAAGTACATCCCTGGCTGTAATTAGTCTATCTACCTCCCTTTGAGAACACAGATATAACCTACAGTGTGAAAAAGATCTCAAGTAAAAGAAATAATTCATAAAGTTGATTCCATAAAAATGAAAATATACTTAATACTGTATGATACCATTTATATGTGGAATCTAAAAAATACAGCAAACTAGTGAATATAACCCCAAAAAAGTAGACTCACAGATATAGAGAACAAACTAGTGGTTACCACTGGTGGTGGGGCAATATAGGGGTGAGGGAGTGGTAGATACAAACTACTGGGTATAAGATAGGCTCAAGGATATATTATACAACATGGGGAATATAGCCAATATTTTATAAATGGAAAGTAACCTTCAAAACTGTATAAAAAATAAAAATATATATATACTTGAAAATGACAAAAATATCATAAAGCAAACGACAAGCTACATACATTTTTTTCAATTTATATAACAGACAGGTGACTAATATCCCTATTGTAAAGAGAACGCTTAAGTACTGAGAATAAAAAGATCAACACCCTAAGAGAAAATGGGGTAAAAGATATAAACAACCATTTCATGGAAAAATAAATGTAAATACCTCAATATAAAAAAGATGGTCAAGACCCCTCATAATAAGAAGAGTACAAATTAAAACTACACTGATACTGATTCTTACTTATCAGATAGGCAAATTACCAAATGTTGTTTGTCATGTATTACAATACAAATAGAAAATCGATACACTTATACACTGCTGTTGTGAAAATTATACTATTTCTGGAGAGGGATATTTGGCAATAACTAACAAAATTACATATAGACTTATTTATCTTTTGACCTAGCAATCCCACTTCTAGGAATTGATGTTAAAAATGTGCTAGCAAAACTATGAAGTAAGTCTAATCTTATGGATGTTCAATCACTGTGGCATTAGTTATAATAGTAAAAGACTACAAGCAGTCTAAATGTACATCAGTAGGAGACTGGTTAAATAAACTATAGTAAACCCACATAATAGAATACTATGCAGCTGTAGGGACAAATGGGGAAAATCTCTCTCTGATGTTACCAAGTATATTAGTCAGTACTGGCTGTCATAACAAAACACCCTGGACTTGAGGGGCTTAAACAACAGGAAGTTATTTTCTCATAGTTCTGAAGGCTGTAAAGTCCAAGATCAATGTGCCAATAGGGTTGATGTCTGGTGAGACCTCTCTTCCTTATTTGCAGATGGCCGTTTTCCCACTGTTCATTCCCTGGATCTTTTCTCAGTGCACAGAGAGAGAGAGACCTTTGGTGTCTCTTCCTCTTCTTATAAGGACACCATTCCTATCAGATTGGGGCCCCACCCTTATGATCTCATTTAACCTTAATTATCTTCTTAATTACTTTTTCCACATGCAATCACATTGGGGGTTAGGGCTACAACATATGAATTTTGGAGGGACACAATTCATATCAAGTGATCTCCAGTATATGCTTTTAAGTGAAAGAAAGCAAAATGTAGAACAACGTATATAGTATGATGCATTTGGTGTAAGTATAGAAAGGTGTAAATATTATACACACAGACACAGAGGTATTTGCTCTTGTTAACAAAAAGAAACAATGGAAGCATAAACTAAAAACTAATACTATTTTTTAAAAAACTTTACCTGTTAGGGAAGAAAGGAAAAAGGGGAGAGAAAACAGGATTGAAATGAGACTTTGTAAATGTAACTGTTGTATAATTTTTAATTTGAAAGCATGCAAAAATTTTTTTTTCTTTTTTTTTTTTTTTTTTTTTTTTTTTTCGGTATGCGGGCCTCTCACTGTTGTGGCCTCTCCCATTGCGGAGCACAGGCTCCGGACGCGCAGGCTCCGGACGCGCAGGCTCAGCGGCCATGGCTCACGGGCCCAGCCGCTCCGCGGCACACGGGATCCTCCCAGACCGGGGCACGAACCCGTATCCCCTGCATCGGCAGGCGGACTCTCAACCACTGCGCCACCAGGGAGGCCCCAAAAATTTTATATAATTTAAAATAATTAACAGAACCAAAGAAATTCTTAAAACAAACCAAAACTAACTCTATATTATATGGGTGACATAACCATACAGAAAAAACTTTAAACTACACGGAAAATAGAATTATTACCAAATCCCCATTGCTTCAGTACATTTTATGGCCTTGTCATTAATACTAACTTTGGCATTGTTATGTTAAAACTATTGTGTATTTTAAGATTAAAGTAAATAAGATATTATGTTAATATCATTTGGAATCAATATTTTCAGCATAATAGAAAAGCGATAAAAGCATAAAATAAAAAATTTAAGTAAAACTCATTCTTAATTTAAACTTAAAATGTTAATATGAACTCATATAGCTTTATTTTAAAATAATGTGTATCTTATAACTGTCTCCTGAAAAATCTAGAACCTATTTAACCCAGGAGAAATGAGCACCCATAGCAATGATCTGTGCTATCTAAATATCATTCCTCAGTAAAGAAACCACAGCACCTTGGAGAACTGACCAAGGTCTAGGGTAGAAAATGCATAAGATGATTGTGGGACAACTTTTGTGCAAGAAAGTGAGAAAGCTATCAAAGGGATATGTCAAAAGGACACAGGACCAATTTGAGGAGCTTGGCCTAAGGTGAGATAATTTGAAAATAATATATGTAATATAAACAATATTATTATATTAATTAATATATAACATAAATAATCATTATAATATCTGCTATGTCTTGAAATACATTGAATATATAAAAAGACGGAAATCTGTAATGATACCTAAATAATTTTGGAGAATACTAGGGCACGAATTCATTATTTTTAAAACTGATAAATGGAAAGAATTGAGCATTTATCCTGCCTTCCTTCTATGAACTATATTTTGAAGTAATCAAATAAATAGTCATGAAGGAAAATTCTCTTTTATAGAAAAATCCTAAATAATTTTACACAAGGAATAATATAATTTTTAACAATCTGTTTTGCATCCTCATCAACATTTGCTGAAAGCTATAGGTGAAAATGGATGAAAAACTTCATAATGGAGGGCATAGCCTGAGTCTCAGATCCATTTTAACATTACAAAGGGTGGCAAGTAGACAACATGTGACTTCTGCCAGAATACACAGAACCACCTGTGCCTTGCTCCTGCCAGAGTCCATGCAGGAGCTAACTACCAGGTTATTGGAGAAATGAAGGATAGGAGAACAAAGTAAATGACATCATGAAGAAGCAATCAGTCAAATCCAGACTGTGGAATATTCTACATGACAAATGTCTTTCTTCAAAAATCATTAGTATGAAAAAAAAAAGTTGGAAAAGAAGCTGATATAAAGAGCCATCAACTAAAATTTTTTAAATAGATCTTTATTGGAGTAGAATTGCTTCACAATACTGTGTTAGTTTCTGTTGCACAACAAAGTGAATCGGCCATATGCATACACATGTGCCTATGTCACCTCACTTTTGAGCCTCCCTCCCACCCTCCCTATCCCACCCCTCTAGGTCATCGCAAAGCACAGAGCTGATCTCCCTATGCTAAGCTGCTGCTTCCCACCAGCCAACTATTTTACATTCGGTAGTGTACATATGTCAATGCTACTCTCACTTCGCCCCAGCTTCGTCCTCCCACCCCATGTCAAGTCCATTTTCTATGTCTACCTCTTTATTCCTGCCTACCAGGTTTGAATCCTGATTAGAATGATCCAACTCTAAAACAATGCTTTGAAGACATTCAGAAAAGTTTGAATGTGGATTTTTGATAGGATTAAAGAAATTATAAAATGTGTCATGTGTTAAATGGCAGAGTGATATATTTTTTAAAATGTCAGAGATGTGTTCTGAAATACATATAAGGAGAATGACATGATATCTGAGGTATCTCTTAAAATATTAAAAAAATAGTTTCTGGATGCACGTTGGGTTGTGGGACTGGAGAGAGATAACACAGGAGTGGCAAAATATTGATATCAATAATTGTTAAAGTTAGTGACTGTACATGAGGTTGTATTACATCATCCTTTCTAATTCTGTGAATGTTTGAATTTGCCATTATGAAAATTTTAAAACATACAGAAGATGGCAAGCATTTGAATCTTGAGGAACATCTTCATGTTATTAAGAGCAATGTAAAGTTAGTTATCACCTAAATGTTTTTCAGTGGCAAATAATCTATTTAGATGGACAATGTATATAAAGAGGATATTTATTTAAGATACGAAATAATCTAAACTGACTGTTAGATATCTTTATCTATGTGATCTTCTTGCTTACAGGATTTTATGCAAAATAGGGTCAGTTAGCTCCTTCTTGAATCTGGAATTCTTCTCACCCTGGTACAGAAAGGGAGAGACCCTTGAAAATATTTTCCTTTGTAAATGTACATCTTCCTTACAAAAAGGAAACTTATGCTGTGTCTTCAGAGCTTCTCCTATGACTTCTGTTTCTCAAAATTATCAGCTCAAAATAATCTTCATACCAGAGGCATGTTTTGGGGTGACATATTCTGGTTTTCTACAGATGCCCTGTCATCTCCAAAGCAGTGAATTTTGGACTGACTATGGTTTCCAAGAATCATTAATTATAGGCTAAGCAAAAAGATATGCATATATTGTTAGTAGCAATTATTTGTTTTTCTCACAGCAGGAATCCCAGCTCCCGTATATTTTGGAGTTTTGATTGATACTTCATGCCTCAAATGGGGATTTAAAAGATGTGGAAGTAGAGGATCCTGCAGATTATATGATTCAAATGCTTTTAGGTACCGTATCAAACTCATTCCCGCATCTCACGGCTACCACTTCCCAGGTTTGCACAATGCAATTGTCACTAATAATCCTCATGTAGTTTTATTGCTTGTAAGGAAAAGGAGAGTCTAAGCAATAAGTTTGTTCTGGGGTTTCCCTGGTGGCGCAGTGGTTAAGAATCCGCCTGCCAATGCAGGGTACATGGGTTCGAGCCCTGGCCCGGGCAGATCCCACATGCCGCGGAGCAACAAAGCCCATGCACCACAACTACTTAAGCCCGCATGCGTCGTGCTCTGCAATAAGAGAAGCCACTGCAATGAGAAGCCCATGCACCGCAACGAAGACCCAATGCAGCCAAAAATAAAAATAAATTAAATAAATTTTAAAAAAAGTTTGTTCTGTTTTATAGAATAATTCTATTATTATTTGATTATTTGGCTAGATCTTTCATTTTTTCCCCATTCTTAATCTTGACTCTCATTTTAAATAAGTAATTATTTTTAAAAAATATGACATAAGACTTCAGAATAGAGTAGAATTTTCAAAGTTTGTGCACACAAGTGAGTTAATTCCCTGAAACTCAGAAGCATTTAAATCTAGGTCACATTTGGGGTTTAATTCTATTCTTTTTCAAACTGAGCCAAACTGTCCCATTTACGTCAGATATAATCCCTCTGGGCAAGAGTTGGATTTGGCTGTAAATCTGTCTGGCTTTTATTGCCAAACTGATGTTCAATTATTCCAGTACTTGAAATGCATAAAAGTAAAAGGTTTTCTCTGTGTGTGTGAGTGTGTATGGGGTTGAGGGCATGGTTTTTTTCACTATGGTATCATTCAGTTCAATTCATCAAACATTTAGTTTCCTTATTGCTTAAAGCAATACTTCAATGGCTTAAAAGCAAGAAGGATTTTTTTTTCAATCTACAAGCTGAGTATTCTCTAGAGAAATAAACTTGGTGCTGGACTGTGTAAATTGGAAGCTGGATGTGAATTTAGCCGACCATCTCAAATAAATTTGCTTGACTTAATAGGCTTTGATGTTATGTGAGAAATTTATTTTGGTCTTTGAAAGGGACCTGATCTATGAGGAGAATTGGCACTTTATTCACATTTACTAAGGCTGTATTTTAGTGCAAAGACAATGTAATTCAATCAGAGACTATGAGTGTACATACAAGGTAACCAGCATGAATCATTTAACCTGTCCTTTCAAACCTTTGTGTCTTATAATCTAATGTAGAACTAAAGGCTACTCATGGAAGAAATGGATTGAAACCTCTGGTTTGTTCTTAAGTCAGTCTACTCTACTGAGAGCTCTGATTTCCCCTTAATGTTGCTTCTTGCAGTTTTTCCGTAGAAGTGAATTTGGTCAAGCTTCGAGGGGAGGGTAACCACATAATTTATCATGCAAACCTGGGTACTTTTGAGAGTGAAAGGGGGCACTATTAAAAACTACACTGGGACAACACTAGCATAATCTGGGACTGTTCTGGGCAAACAGGGATACAGTTACCTGGCCTAAGGAAATAATTTACAGAGAGGATGGGACAGATTATATAGTTATCAGTGACTGAAAATGATGGTACTACTAAAATTGCTTTATATTAGCTTACTGCCTTCAATAGTCTGTCAAATGTTCATAGAAAGGTCTTTTATAGCCACTGAATCTGCATTCTTAAAACCATCCTCATGATAGTTTTATTGATATTGATATTTTGGGATGATATTATTACATTTTATTTAAAGTTGGATAGTTGCAATAATTAAGATGGACATTCTCTCTTCTTCTAGACATATGTATCTGGGACTAACCATGATCCTTGGCACAATGTCCATTTTCCTAAGTATTGCAGTACTTTTCACTTTAAAGAAAAAGTATGTTTCAAAACACAGAAGCTTCAGAACCAAGAGAGAAAGAACAATGGTGTCTACAAGAATCAGGAAGGAAAACTGTACGACGAGTGATCATTTGCTACAACCCAGCTATTGGCCAGGCAAAGAAACGCAGCTTTAGACAAATGATGACTTGAAGCCATGTTTTCCAATTTCTGGAAATTCTGCAAACAAGTTTTAATCAAAAAGGTTTTAAATGTGTAAATTCTTTCTCCTTTCAAACAGATGTCTACTTTGTTTTTGATCCTAAGTATTAGATAATGTACGTGATAACAAATATAATTAATCAAGTTACAGAAGGTATAGATGGTAAAGTTAATCTTAAATATTTTAATTTATAAACAAATTCCTTATATTATTTACTCATTCTGCTTAGCTTTGCCTGTGCCCATTGATATATTGGCTGTACTCCTAGTAGAACAATTGTCACTATAGTTTAATGGCTATGTGTAAAGTAATTTCTAAACTGAGATACTTGCCTAGGATAAGAGAATCTTAAAAACTTAAAAAAAAATTAAACGACATCTTGGTCTCCTTCAAATATCACCTTAATGATGATGTTAGGATGGAGTCAAAACATGTAGAGGAAGATTTCATTTTAAGCTCCTTCTTTCTTTTGAAATACAATAATTGATATAGAAATGTATATTTGTAAATGATCTTAGAGGATTCGAATTTTGAATTACTAACTCTTCTACCATTACTAACTCTTCTGCATGTATTTTATGTGTGAGATTTTAAGTGACCATAGTTGTAAAGTAATAAAATTAATATTCATATGCTTTCCTGTCTTTCTATGAATTCAATGGAGTAAAAAATATTGTTAAATACTGCCCATATTTTAATGTATATAAGCAGCTCCAGGCTTATGATTGTGATGTGGTCCTAAAATATATTTGATAGTGAATTTCTGAAAGTCTACAATAAACTTAGATGTTATAACAGGAACACAGAGTGATGGGGTGAGTGATGGTGTGGTCCCTTTTGGTGCTCTCCCTGGCATCTGTCACAAGGCTTCTGGGCAGGGTGGTGCCATTGGTACAGTCTGCCAGATAGCTCCCTGTTTCTCTGTAACTGAAAAAGTCATGCCAGGTATTTCCTGTTCACTGGCTTCCTGGTCCTGCTCTCACTGGAACTAGTAGATTCAGCAGTCCACCATCTTTAATCTTCAGCTCTACTATGTGTTATGTCTTTCTTCCTCCACCACTGCTGCACCCTAGAAGGGGCCTGACCTTCTCAAGAAAATCAAACTTAGGTAGATCCACCCCTCCCCTGCAGTGGAATCTTGGAATCCACAGCCACAATTCTTATCAGGCTTTAGAACACACAAACAGGGCACTCCCAACAAGGAGTCTCTTTGAGGTATTTCTTGGGAGCCTGAGTGCAACAAAATTCCAGCTCAGAAATGCAGTCACAGGACTTCCCTGGTTGTACAGTGGTTGAGAATCGCCTGCCAATGCAGAGGACACAGGTTCGAGCCCCAGAGGGAGGATACCATATGCCATGGAGCAACTAAGCCCGTGTGCCACAACTACTGAGCCTGCGCTCTTAGCCCATGAGCCACAACTACTGAGCCTGTGCTCTTAGCCCATGAGCCACAACTACTGAGCCTGTGTGCCACAACTACTGAAGCCTGTGTGCTGCAACTACTGAAGCCCATGCACCTGGAGCCTGTGCTCCACAACACGAGAGGCCACTGCCATGAGTAACCTGTGCACCACAGCAAAGAGTGGCCCCCACTCGCCACAACTGGAGAAAGCCCGCACGCAGCAATGAAGACCCAACGCAGCCAAAAATGAATAAATAAATAAATAAAAAAGAAATGCAGTCGCCTTACTCACACAGTGGAAGGATCAAATAAATTTTCCCCTTATATACCAGTCCTGAGAATATGATGAATGGAAAAAACTAGAGATGAAAAGTGTGGGGATGGAGTGCAGGGAAAATTTCCTTTAAATACATATTAATTTTGCCATTTTATTTGAATTGGTGGTGCCAGATTATTTCATATTTTACTATTTTTAAAAATGAAAATAGACTTGGTTTGTTTCCAGCAGGCCTACTTCAGACCTGCTGCTGCTGTACTAACTTGAGAGCAGGAATCCTTTTTGTCATCTCAGTATCAGTCTTACCCATAGCGGATATTTACTGAATGGGTGAGTGGGTACACTTGTCAAGAGTTTTCTTTGTAGAGATATAATTGAAATTCAAGTTCCTCATCCTGTCTCCCACATCCTCTTTACTTTCCAAAGCTTTTGTAGCAATATCCTGAAAAATAACTTCTTTGCAAGTAAATTTCTAAACAGGATCCTATCCAATGTACTCTCGAATGCCTTGAAAAATAAAAATTAGCATAAAGCATATTTTAAATGATTTTTTTCATAAAAGCACCAACTGTTAATGAAAAGCATATTTTTATGCATAACCGTTAATTCAACAGTGGAATTATACATACTAAACTCATTTGTATGGCATATGAGGGTATCATTTAGTGGCAAAGTGAATTTACTAAAAGGAACCTTGACGTTTTAAATGAGTAAATTCAGCTGACAGAAGTAAGCAGGCTTTTCATGCCTCAGAAAGCACATGATTCTTTTTTTGTTTGTTTTGTTTTTGAGAAACCAAACCCCATTTCAGAGGTCAAAAAATTCCCTTAGCCCCAGGGCCAAGCATTAGAGGTAAGGCCTTGATGGACATGTAGGATCCCACAGTTGCACCACTTTATTCATTTATTATACAGTCATGACCCCTGGAGGTGACCAGCACCTCAAATGAACATCTGATTCACTCTCACCTTCAGACAGGAAACACTCCAACAATATCATTTTATAAGTGGAGTGACTTCAATTGGATTAAAAGACTTGCCCAAGGTGGAGGCAGTCAAACTAATGCTGGGTTCTTCCATTACATCATGATGCCTCTAAAGCAGGTAATAAAAACAAACAATCTGAAACCTCTAAAAACAGCTGGAAGAATTTTTGTGACAATGAGCAGTTAAGAAATCCCCACTTATTATAAATTTATAGACTCAGACATAAAAGAAGATTGAAAGAATAAGTTGACTGTAGCATGTACAGTTATAATTGTTATAATAACTATTAAATATAACAAATATTAAGCACTCTCTTTATGTGTGCTGAGCGCTTTAGACACATTTTCTCAATTTCAAAGGTCAAAATAACTTTACGTGTTAGGTAAAAGTACTGGTATGTTCAGAGGAAGCTTAAAGAGTTTTAGTTACTTGTGCAAAGCCAATATTTTCTCTTAGCTGGTAAAGCCAAGATTTAAACTGAGGTTTATCAAATTCAAACAGCAACGTTATCCCCATATTAATCTAGATCCTAAATTGTTGTCTTCCACTAACTTCGCTGAAAGTCAAATTTTGTACATAGACATTAGAGAAGTTTTAGCATGCTAAACCACGCCCATGGTTAAAAAAGAATCAAATGGTACAAAATGATTTAAAATGAGAAGTAACAGTCCTTCACACCACCGTCACTTCTATTCCTCAAAGGGAATTACTTCTAACTAGTTTGGTCTGTTGGTTTTTCTGATGGTCACTTCCAGTATCTTTAAATAATATGCACATACCACTTTCTTGATTTATTAATGTGGGCAATGTTTACTGACTCTCTATCCTGATAGATTAGAACTAATGTCACTTACTCATGCCCCGTTGTTCTTCCACAGGTAATCTGTACATGCTGGGGTCACTATTCTGAGTTCCTCAAATGTCACACCAATACCTCCATTTCTTGTTCAATAACATTGAGTATCATATGTTTCCCCATTTCTCAAAATGAAGACCTTAGAGGTTCCCTCCCTTCCCTCCGTGTCTCCAAACTCTGGCCCATCTCCCTCTTTCTGGGTAAAGTACCTTTACTTTTACATTGTTAAGAATGATGACAATTATAGTCAACTCTGCAACCATTAAATCTAGGAAAGGCCTGAGTGGTTATGATCATGACCGATGCCATCTACTGTTGAAGTCATGAAACCTACCATTAGAAAAAAATGAAAAAGAGGGAAAAACATATTTAATGAGGCATTAGGGGCACGTTAGCATATTTAAATAATAATAAGTGTGATGTTTAAAAGTGTTTTATGTTTGAATAATTTGGGAATATATTGAGTTAATGATAGCTCTCATATGATTGCCGAATCTCTCAGCTTCTTTAATGTGATGCGGTACATTCCAGTCTACTAAAGGGGATGTGTATCTCAAGCTTATTTGGCATTGAATCCACTGTTTTATTAACAAGTCTTGGACCTAACTAATTTTCAGTACAATATATTTGGGAAACACAAGTTTATCCTTCTCTTTGTAAAATCTTTTGCTATCTTTAACAGCTTCTGTCAGGATTATGCAGTTTTAAAAAATTAACTAGAAAACTATTTTGTTTTTAAATGTCTGAAAAAGATTTTATAACATAGGAATTTTCTGTTCCTTTTACATTTGAAAAAATGTTTTTAGCCTTTTTGAGAAATAATCCTTGAAAAGTTGATTGGTTATTGTAGCTTTAAAAAAAAATCAGCTTACTGATTCAACTTTCAACATTTGTATTTTTTCTATAAAAATCTTCCAGATTTTTAAAAGACATTTTTAATACTATAAACTTAGAGCAATTAAGATAATTATTGTACGCTTTTCCCATTCTTAATTTTGTATATTTGGGTTTGTCTTTTTTGCATATTATGCTTGCCAGGAACTTATTCCATTGGACTTTTCAGAGAAATGGCATTTGTGATTTGCTATTTAATTGTTTAATTTTTGTATTTTACTTTACTTCTTTTCCTTCTGCTTTCTTTAGGCATGCTTTTCAAAAAACTCTTTAACTACTTAATTTGTAGTCTTACAACTGTATGCTCTAGCTTAGTAATAAAAATTTTAATATGTCAATGTCCAGCTTTGTTCGTAACAAGAAGGTTTGCCATGCTGTAGTACCAATGATGTTTTCCTGTTTACAAATGCATTCTTGATTTTCTATTTGATTCAAAATTCCTATTTGCTCTAAAAGGAGAATGATTTAAAATTTCCTGTGTTCAGATATTTCTGTTTAAACTTTTAATTTTTAGATTAGTTACATTTATAGTTAGGGAATATAGCCTATTCAATTTAGTATTTTGGAAATTTGAGGGTTTAAGCCAAATCATCATCAATTTGTGAAAATGTTCAGATTTTAAAAATAAAGTATGTTCATTGATTATAGATGATAATACTAGGTATATATTAACCAAACCAAGTCAATTAAATTTTATACCATTCACATCTTTTTTTTTTTTTTTTTTTTTTTTTTGCGGTACGCGGGCCTCTCACTGTTGTGACCTCTCCCATTGCGGAGCACAGGCTCAGCGGCCATGGCTTATGGGCCCAGCCGCTCCGCGGCATGTGGGATCCTCCCGGACCGGGGCATGAACCCGTGTCCCCTGCATCGGAAGGCAGACTCTCAACCACGACGCCACCAGGGAAGCCCCCATTCACATGTTTTGATACTTATTTTCTTTCCTGTTTTCTCTTCAAGGCTTGAGAGTCAAGATCTTCTGATTACAATTGAGTGAGTTTTTGTGAATTGCTTCCACTTTTAAAAAAAGGTTTATTTGGAGAATTGAATGTTGTGTTTCATAAATATTGTATCCTTATAATTCATATATTTGATTTTTAAAACTTTGTCATAGTTAATAATTTTTATTTGAATTGTATTTTAAATAAATTAATTCTCAATTAATTAACATTGCCATTTCTGCTTTCTTTATTGATTGTGTTTACTTGATATATCTTTGGTCCTAGCTTTATTTTTAAAAATTTCCTGTGTTTTGTTTAAGGTTCGATATTTGTTAACAGTACAGAATTGAATTTTATTTTTACTTTATCTAAAATTTTGTCTGTTAATAAGATACTTAGGGCTTCCCTGGTGGCGCAGTGGTTGAGAGTCCGCCTGCCAATGCAGGGGACACGGGTTCGTGCCCTGATCCGGGAAGATCCCACATGCCGCAGAGCAGCTAGGCCCGTGAGCCATGGCCACTGAACCCGCGCGTCCGGAGCCTGTGCTCCACAACGGGAGAGGCCACAACAGTGAGAGGCCCGCATACCGCAAAAAAAAAAAAAAAAAAAAAAAAAACAACAACAACAACAACAACAAAAACTTAATTATCACATGTAATGTTTGGCTTTATTTTTGCTATATTGTTCATTAAATTTTTTCCCTTATGTTTTCCTTTCATTCTTCCATATGCTATCTGTACTATCTTTTTGCTTTCATTTCTCAGAATTATAGAAGTCCTAGCCTCTTCTTTCACACTCTGAAAAATATTCTGCCATTGGTTATCCCCAAATTATAAAAATATACTTTGATATTCTCTTTTAAAAATTCCAAGAATCAGATAATAAATACTGTCTGTTGAGTCTCTTTATGTATGATTAGACATTTAAAACGTTAAATTTAAAAGACTTAAATGTAAGACCTGAAAACATAAAGCTCCTAGAAGAAAACATTGGGGTAAGCTCCTTGACATTAGTCATGGCAGAGTTTTTTAGATTTGCACCCAAAGCAAGCACAACGATAGCAAAAATAAATAAGTGGGGCTACATCAAACTAAAAAGCTTCTGCACAGGAAAGGAAACCCTCAACAAACTGAAAAGGCAACCTATGGAATGGAAGAAAATCATATAAGTGGTGAATACCCAAAATATATAAAGAACTCATACAACTCAATAGTAGAACACAAACAATATGATTAAAAAATGGGCACAGGATCTGAACAGACATTTTCCAAAGAAGATATACAAATAGCTAACAGATACATGAAAAGGTGCTCAACATTACTAACTATCAGGGAAACCATCAAATCAAAACCACAATGAGATACCACCTCATACCTGTTAAAACCGCTATCATCAAAAAAGGCAAGACTTAACAAGTGTTGGTAAAGATGTGGAGAAAAGAGAATCCTTGTACACTGTTGGTAGGAATATACAAATTTTTCAGCCACTATGGAAAAGAGTATGGAGATTCCTCAAAAAATTAAAAATAGAACTACCATATGATCCAGGAATTTCATTTCTGGGAATATAGCCAAAGGAAATGAAAACAGTATCTCAAAGAGATATCTACCCTCCCATGTTCATTGCAACATTATTCACAATAGACAAGATATGAAAACAACTACATGTCTGTCACACATGAATGGATATACATCAATTACAGATCAATAAAGCTAAACTTTAAAAAAAAATTTTAACTAAAAAGAAGTTTTTACTTCCTATCTCATCTCCTACCCACAAGTCCAAGATTTTTTACTAATGTAATTAAGGATTTAAGACTTAAGTTATTAATAAATTATTTTTACTTTCTAAATCTTTTTGCTGTATAAACAAATTTACAAGGAAAATTTCATGCATGCATCCTTTCCTTATCTTTATTTATTTATTTAAAATAGACTCCTAGGGATAGAATGTTTCAAACATATTAACCAACAGCATTCCAAAAGGCAAAGCCAGTAGAGCCTTACACAAACAGCATTTGAAAGATTAGCTCTCCTCAAACTTCACTAATCTATCAATTGTATAAATTAAAAATGGCATCTCAATGTTTTGATTTCCATGTCTTTGCCAGTGAGTTAAAACTTTTATATGTATACTGGTCATATCTCTTCTTTTAGAGATTGTGTTCACAGCCTTGCTTATATGTTTGTTTTGGTAGTTATCTTATTAATGATAAGATAACACATTACTGTGTCCCATGTAAAATAATTATTTTTCTAATTTGGGAGCTGTATTAGTTTGCTATAGCTGCCATCACAAAATACCATACTGGATGGCTCAAACAACAGAAATTTAGTTTTTCACAGTCTGGAGGTTAGAAGCCCAAGGTCAAGGTTTGGCAGGGTTTGTTTCTTTTGAGGGCTCTCAGCTTGCAGACAGCTGCTTTCTCACTGTGCTCACAAGGTCTTTTCTCTGTGCATATGCATCCCTGATGTCTCTTTTTCTGTCCTAATCTCCTCTTGTTATAAGAACCAGAAAAATTGTGTTCAGGCCCATTCTAATGGCCTCATTTTAACTTAATCACACCTTTAAAGATCCTCTCACCAAATACATTCATGTTCTAAGGTACTGTTTCTGTCCAGGATCACTCTATATAAGAATTATACCTGTAAAATGTAAAAATACATTTTAATTTCTGACAACTCATGTCTTCCTTCGTATGATTCATTTCTAAAATGTCTTAAATATGTTCATTCTTTTTTTCTGAATAAGTTTAGGATTATTTTGTCAGGTTCCAAAAATATCCAATTGAGACTACTAATCTAAAAGAGAGAAAAAAAACTACCTGTTTCTTCTCTGTACTATATACACTATTTAAACTAAAAGAAAAACCTCATTTTTCTCAAGCAGGGTTTTTTTTTCCTGCACACCAACCAATTCTCCAGCACCAACTGGGTGTCCTACAATTTAACTCAATTTTATCTACCTGGAGTAATTGTCAGATCCCACAGATTAAGAGCTCATCCGACAAGACTGGCCCCCCCCTTCAGAGGACAATCATCTGTGATTCTGACCATCTGGTTATAAATCAAAGATGACCACAACAACCGCTTCAGGTTCAATACAGGCAAACCTCAGAGATATTGCGTGTTCGGTTCCAGACCACAGACATAAAGTGAATATAGTCTATTAAGTGTGCCATCGCAGTAGGTCTAAAAAAACAATGTACATACCTTAATTTAAAAATATTTTATATTGCTAGAAAAATGCTAACCAACACCCTTCAGCAAGTCATGCATAGTAGTAACATCGAAGATCATTGATCGCAGCTCACCATAACAAATAATGAAGACATTTGAAATATTTTAAGAATTACCAAAATGTGACACAGAGACATATGGGAGAAAATGCTGTTGGAAAAACAGAGCCAGTAGACTTGTTTGACACAGGGTTGCCACAAACCCTCAATTTGTAAAAGACGCAATTATCTGTGAAACACAAGTTGGGCTGCACGCCGCAGGCCTCCAAGACCTGTACTTGCACAGCTTCAAGACTGAAGAAAGAGCCCGAAGTCAGTGGCAGAGACATCAATGGTTTAACGGATGGGGGACGCGGGGGAGCTTACCTTTCTGAAGCGAGGTCCTGACACAACACCCCACCCAGTGAAGCAGATGGAGGGCACGAACATGGCGGCAGTCTTGTTTCCGGGGCGGGGCGGGGAGGGGGAGATTGCCAGTTATAGTGGGAATTGACGTCAGGTTGGCTCGTCAGTTACCGGGGAAACTAGCAGAGGGGCACGCCCCTTACTGCCCCTTTGATAAGAGCAATCACTGGCTGGAACCTGCAGCAAGTATGTAGGAAAGTCAGTCAAGTGAGTAGGGTGAGGGTGAAGCAGGTGCTTACTGGTCGAGCCTGGGATGTACAGAGAGCAAGAGAACAGCCACCGTGAGTGGCCTGACCATACACACAATAAAATGAAGTATGCCCTAGACAGCTCACAGAACTCAGGAAGACTTACTAGATTACTGATTTATTATGAGAGGATACCACTCAAGAACAGCCAAATGGAAGAAATGCATGGGGCAAGGTATGTGGGAAGGAGTATGGAGCTTTCATGTTCTTTCCAGGTACTTCCAAGGGTTTACCAACCTGGAAGTTCTCTGAAACCATGCATCGTTTGGGGGTTTTTTAATGGAAGTTTCATAAGTAAGCAAGATTGATTAAGTCATTGACCATTAGTGATTAACTCAACCTCCTGCTTCTCTCCCATCCCTGGAGGTGGTGGGGAGGCAGGGCTGAAAGTTGCAGTGGTTCAAGTATTTGGTTCCCCTGGCAACCAGCCCCATTTCCTTAGGGACTTTCTTTAAATTACCTCATTAACATAAACTCAGGTGGTTGAAAGGGGCTTGTTATGAAGAACAAAAATGCCCCTTTCAACTTTATCACTTTTATCGCTTAGGAAATTCCAATGGTTTTAGGAGCTCTGTTCTTATTATAAATCACAATGCCACATAATCTCGTAGCACCAACCCTAGAAACCAATGTATATATATATATTTTTTTTTTTTTTTTTTCTTTTTTTTCCTTTTGCGGCACGCGGGCCTCTCACTGTCGTGGCCTCTCCCGTTGCGGAGCACAGGCTCCGGACGCGCAGGCTCAGCGGCCCAGCCTCTCCGCGGCATGTGGGAGCTTCCCGGACCGTGGCACGAACCCGCGTCCCCCACATCGGCAGGCGGACCCCCAACCACCGCGCCACCAGGGAAGCCCAGAAACAGATATTTTTATAACACTGAATCTTCCCATTAGCAACATGGTTTATGTTTCTCAATAAAATTTTATACTTAAAAAAATAGGTACACACCAAATATTTCTAACTAAGTTGACTTATAGTCTTCAATATTTACGTTGTTAATATAATTTGGAATGTTTTATTCTCTTCTATTTTCTTTTCTTTTTTTTAATTTAACATCTTGATTAGAGCATAATTGCTTCACAGTGTTGCCTATTTTATTTTCTAAAAGATTATTTAGGATCTTTTATTCTATTTTCTGTGTAACAGATTTAGCAAAGCTATTAGGAGCTTCATGTTAATATTTTAACTGGTCTTCTTTACCAAAGTCCATTATTGGTTTAGTTTGCTCAATTGATTCTCCAGGTGTTTCTTGGGAGGTAATCAGAGAGAGAGTATGAAAGAGTGTTATTTTGACTCCTTTTCAAAGTTGATACTTCTTATGTCATTTTTTTCTTGTCTGATAGAAAAGCCAGTGATATATATGTCATACACCTAAAATTTAAATCTGCTTATGATTTAAATCTGCTATTCAAAATCATCTGGTAAGGACTTCCCTGGTGGTGCAGTGGTTAAGAATCCGCCTGCCAATGCCAGGGACATGGGTTTGAGCCCTGGTCTGGGAAGATCCCACATGCTGCAGAGCAACAAAGCCCGTGCACCACAACTACTGAAGCCTGTACGCCTAGAGTCCGTGCTCTGCAACAAGAGAAACCACCACCATGAGAAGCCCATGCACTGCAACGAAGATTAGCCCCCGCTCGCCGCAACTAGAGAAAGCCCGCACACGGCAACGAAGACCCAATGCAGCCAAAAATAAAATACATTAATTAATTAATTTAAAAAATCATCTGGTAGCCTTCCAACATCTTCAGGAAACCTCAGACATCCTTGGTAAAATGTGGCCTTTCAGGATCTGGTCCATGACAACCTCTTCACTCCATTTCCCACAAAAACCCTCACTCAAATTCTTCACTAGATCCTGTGGCCCATTGTATTATACTACATGTAGTTTCCTAAATGTGCTGTTCAGACCTGCTATTTTTTGCCTAGAAAACACTTTCTCCTTTTTTTTCACATTTTCACCCAGCTCAGGGCTTCTCAAACTTTATTATGTCTATGAATCACCTGGAGATCTTGTTTGAAAAACAGATGTGCTTCAGTGGTTCTGGGGTGAGGCCTGAGATTCTACACTTCTAACTAGCCCCACAGACCAGCAGCATCACATCCTGAGCAAGGACTTTGTTAATTCCTCCTCCTCCATGACGATTTAGTTCAGTCATCTCTAGTCAGCTTCCCTGGACCTCAGCCTCACGGCACCCCCAAAGTACCAGGTAGTGGCCCAGTACAGACTGATGGTAGAGATTCTTTTATTAATCTATACCATCTTGTATATTACTGGACACATGTTACAAACTCGGTGTTGAGTAAATGAATGAACTAATGATATAGGAAAAATAAACTTCCTTTAGGAATTGTGAACAAGATTAATAAAAATCACACCTTACATAATTCTTCCTGAAATTTCTATATTCTTTATTGAATTCACTGCAGGAAGAATTTGGCAAGAATAGACTAGAATGAAACAGAATATGGAAATAGAAATAGGTTAAGTGCTCTAAAGTTTTTCTGGATCTTTGAAATTTTGACCACACTGAAAAAACATAACCAATAAGGAAACACTATTTTCTATTACCTAAGCAGCTAGATATTTGATGAACTCTACAAATCGTTTTTCAAAAAAACCCTCAATTTTAATTTACATATGTATTTTATCTTGCAGCATTTCTATCATTTCTATATAATTTTTTTTTTTTTTTTTTTTTGGCTGTGCAGCATGCGGGATCTTAGTTCCCCGACCAGGGAATGAACCTGTGCCCCCTGCAGTGGAAGCGCAGTGTCTTAACCACTGAACCGTCAGGAAGTCCCTCTATGTAATTCTTCATTTTTGCCCATTTCTTTAAAGTCTATAAAGCATTTTACCATATATATTTTTCTCTAAATTTCACATAAAGATTGATAATATTTTTTCCCATTATACATGAAAAACCTGACTATAAGAGGATTACACAAGTTAACCTTACTTGCTAAGGTCACAGAGTCAGGTATTGGTAGAGCAAGAGCCAAACCCTGCATCTTCTGATGCCTAGTCCAGTGTTCTAGACACTTACCAAACCTGATTGAAACTTTTTTAAAGTCCCAA
This sequence comes from Mesoplodon densirostris, assembly GCF_025265405.1. Classification (NCBI taxonomy): domain Eukaryota; kingdom Metazoa; phylum Chordata; class Mammalia; order Artiodactyla; family Ziphiidae; genus Mesoplodon; species Mesoplodon densirostris. The sequence continues at coordinate 18,505,964 of NC_082671.1, forward strand.
ACCAGCAGAGACCATGATATGATGCCATATTCATGATATTCAGTTTTGATTGTGATAAAATCAAATTTTACCTCCATTCCACAATTTTTTCCTGTACTTAAATAACAAAATTAGTTTTCCTCTCCTGTTGTTTTCTTTTTTCCTTTTTCTTTCTAGCTGAGATTTCTTGGCTGGCTAAAACAGTTGATTTGTGGGTAAAGAAGAATGTTTGGTAGCTCACACCCTGCAAAAAAACCCTGTAACAGCAGTAGGGCTGGCTAATGAACACAGAGCACCTATCACCATGGTAATTAGAGTATCAGCACTAGAGGGCATCTCAGAAATTGTTAGTGAACAGATAGGAGGATGAGGGCCCCGGAAGTGAAAGGTCTCATAGTCCGAAAACATCCAGTTACTTACTGACTGTGCTGAGCTTGCTGGCTGGGCACGTGACGTCCTGTAATCTCTCACCCAGGCCCGCCATTGATCAACCTGAGTTAAAAATCAAAGACTTTGAAATTCAAGGTGGACAAGGTTGGGATAAAAACTGAGAAACTCTGATAACTTTGTAAATAGAGCACTCACACTAATATGGCATATAATTGTTGATTCTACAATTGTTGATTCTATATATTTAATGTTTTCATGGGCCTTCCATCAACAGCTTCCATCACAGCTGCCTCTCAAATCTCATTTCCTCTCATTCTACCCATACATACTCTGTTCCACTTGGGCCCCCTCTCTGTTCCCTCAACACGTCAAACGGCCCCTAAGTCATGGGTCTTTGCACCTCCTGAGTCTTCTGCCTGCAATATTTTTCCCCCTAGGACTTGATCCTTCACTCCTTCTTTGTTCCAACATCAGCTTTTTGGCGGTCTTCCCTGACCACCTTCTCTAAAATAGTATGCACTGGCCCTCTTTATCCCCTTGACCTTACTCATTTCTCTTTATAGCAGTTATCACTCCTCAATATAGATCTTTTTGCTAATTTATTTATTGTCTGCAAGCACCACAAAGTGTCAAGGAATAGTTGTTATTCTCCACTGTAATGAACTTGGAACAGAGTAAGCACCCAAAGATTGAATGAATAAAACATCCCAGACTTGAAAGAGGTAGGAAGGACAATGGAGAAATGTCTGGAGACGTAGAAGTCTTCTTCTCCATTAAAAAAGAATCAATTTGTCCCTGAAAAAATATGTAAATAGATGTTACATACTGGAAGCTAACAAACATTTTACCCAAAGTTTTACATGAGTTACTCTTTACAGAAAGGCTTTATTAAGGTATTATTTAAAATTAATTGGACTTTACAACCGAGGCTACTCAGGTGCATCTACACATAAGACCCTTTAATAGATTGCATTTTCTAGCATTCAGCCTCCAACATCAGTACAACTAAATCTTAGGTTATACAGTGCTTTAGGCCAGGTCTGGCTTGGGTTAAATCCACATTTTAAAAATCCAGGCATTGATTTATTTCATGCCTAAGGCCACTGTGATTGGAACATACTCCATGCTTCAGAAGCAAAATCCAAAGTAGTGAAAGATTCCAATTCCAAGACAGAAAAGTATTCAGGAGTTGAACAAGTGCATCTGTTTTTGCCTTATTCAGAAACACATATTAAAAAAAAAAAAAAAAAAAAAACACCCTGCCAGAACCCTGGCCGTTTTGAAAGTATATAGTTTACTGCGATTCTGAAATGGAGTCTTTGCCATTCTAAATCTGGGCCATGATCACCTAGGAGTTGGGTAAGTGCTGTATCAGTACTTAGACAACACCTACCCTCCTCCCCACTTCACTGTACCTCAGGGAATCCAGTCACCCTCAGTACAGGGGCACTCATTCTTTGCCTTCATCAAAACATTCTACAGTCCTCAGGAATTTCCCAAATAGTCAGGGACATCCATTGCTGTTAATGAGTCCCTGTACTTGCATTCTTCTTTTTTCCTGCTATTTCCATGTTTCCTGCTCCTCCAACTTGTAGACTGCTCAAGAAATTGACACAGGAAATTCATAAAAGCTCTGGGTGCAAAATAAAGTACTGCTCCAGCTTTCAGCTTTTCTCCTACATTATATTCCCACTAGATGGTAAGTTGTTTTCTCTCCAGCTATTAAATATTAAAAAAAAAAAAAAGACAAGAGAAAGTAAAACAAGTCTCTAGTTCCGGCAGCTCCCTCTAGTTTCTGTTTTATCCCTCTTCTTATACTGTAGCTAGGTTTCCAAAAATATTTCTGTAGAATATTAATAACTATTAATCACTATGCATAAGCATTGTGCTAACTGATATAAATATAGCACCTCATTTACTGATCAGGATAGTCTAGATGTGTGTACAACTCTTATCCCTGTGTTCAAAATGAGGAGGGCACTGAGGCCTAGTGAGGTTAACAAATTTCGACAAAGTTGCACAGAGAGTACACAGCAGACCTGGGATTCAAATCTACACTCTTGCTACAATGCTGCCATGTTCTAAGATGGCCAAGATATGCTTAAGCTCAATACGTAATCATCCTACAATACACTATAATCCAATTTCCAGATAACAAAGTTTCCAACTCAATATATGAATTTTAACCATTTTTTCTTTCTTTTTTTTAAGATTTATTTTTAGTTTATTTTATTTATTTTTGGTTGCATCAGATCTTAGTTGTGGCACGTGGGATCTTCGTTGAGGCAGGCAGAATCTTTCGTTGTGGTGCTCAGACTCCTCTCTAGTTGTAGCATGCGTGTTTTCTCTTCTTCAGTTGTGGTGCATGGGCTCCAGAGCATGTGGGCTCTCTCTCTTTGAGGCATGCAAGCTCAGTAGTTGTGGCATGTAGGCTTAGTTGCCCCATGGCTTGTGGAATCTTAATTCCCAGACCAGGGATCAAACCTACAGCCCCTGCATTGTAAAGTAGATTCTTTACTACTGGACCAGGAGGGAAGTCCCTTAGCCATTTTTGCAATCTTTCTTCAGCACTCAATACCTTTAACTCTTTTTACTTGATGACGTCAGCTCTCTCGGCTTCCCTGACTGCATTCTCTTTTGGACCCTTTCCTACTTCTCTGACTGCTTGCTCTCAGCTTCTTCATTTCTATCTCTTCTGAATTTACCCTTTTTTATACTCATACTTGCACCCTCCCCTGAGTGATTTCTTTTGTATTCAAAGATTTTTTTCTACCATATCTCCTAAAAGTGACATCTCTAATCTAGAGCTGTCTGTTGGACACATTTCTATTTAACCATAGATGTCTTAAACTTAATTTGTCTGTGAGGAAATTACCCCAACATTACTATGTCTTTGTGCCTTTTGCAAGTGGGAAGACCTATAAGGAAAACACTTCCATGCTTGTTATTATATTGGGTCATGGAAGGATAAGGTAGGTTTTAATGTCATTAACCTGGGAAAGACAGAGTCCTTAGACAGAAAATTTGACTAAGAGAGTGGAATGTAGGTCAGTCTCAGGCTCCACTCTGAGTCTAGTCACCAAATAATTGATGTTATAGGTTTTTACTCATTATAGGTTTTGATATGGAGCCCAGCATAAAGAGTAACACCAATAGCTAGAAAGGGATAAAGTTCACAAAGGCAGGGGTTAGCAAACTTTTTCTAAAAAGAGGGCAGACAGTATACATTCGAGGTAGGCCACATGATCTCTGTTACAACCACTTAACTCTGCCATCGTAGCATGAAAGCAGCCAAAGACAATACAGAAATGAATGAGCATGGCTGTGTTCCAATAAAACATTTTTTTGAGAAAACCATCAAGGGGTTACTTTTGGTCCTCAGTATGTAATCTGCTGACCACTGATCTAGAGGAACAGAAAGTAATGATCAATAAGCTATTACTATAAGACCACCCCCAGCTCCTGCTATTCTTATTCCTCTAGCATTTAGTTTGAACGTTTTACTGACTCTTGAATGGCATTCAATGAAATTTAAGGATCTGATAGTTTGTCCATGCATGATCAAGAGTATTCCTTAGGGAGCAGCACACCCGAAGGTCATTCATTTTAGCTACCATCAGTCTGTGAGCTTCTTGAGGATGTGAACATAACTTATTTGTGTTGATGCCCAGCTCTGCATACATTGATTAGCATATTAGTACTACTCAATAAACTTGTGTCAGTTGAATGAGTTGAGTCTTCAGCACTAGTAGGCTGTATTCAGTCTCCAGTATTCAGCTACTTTCCATTATCCTAAGACTGATGTAAAAGTTCCTTATGTATAAAGATGACACAAATAATCAGAGATCAGCTCAAGCCTGTATTTCTCAACATATGGAAATAAAGTTGACTTTCCCCAGCCTTTAAGCCTGTATTATTTTCCTATTACTGCAATACAAAGTATCACAAACTTAGTGATTTAACACAACACAAATGTGTTTTCTTACAGCTCTGAAGTCACAAGTCTGAAATTAGTTTCACTGGGCTGATGTCAAGGTGTCAGCAGGGCTAGTTTCTTCTGGAATCTCAGAAGAGAGAGACTCTGTTTCCTTGCTTTTTCAGGTCCTAGTGACCTCTTGTATTCCTTGACTCATGACCTTTTTCCTCCATGTTCAAATCTCCCTCTACCTGCCTCTTAAATGACACTTTTGATTACATTTAGGACCCATCCGGATTATCCAGGATACTCTCCTCACACTAAGATCCTTAATTATATTTGTAAAATGACTTTTGCCATATAAGTTAACATTCACAGGGTCCAGGGATTAAGATGTGGATATCTTTTGGAATCACTCTTCAGCCTCCCACATCATCGTTCTCCATTGCCCTTCAACTTCTTATTACATACATTTTACAAGGGATACTGCTGAGCTATCAAATCCTGAGAAGAGACACCATTCAAACGTCTATTTAATTATTCACAATTTTATTAACAAATATTTAACGGGTATCCACTAGGTATCTGGAACTGTATCTTAGCCTTTGAAGCAAACATTGTAGATATATCCCTGCCCTCATGGAGCTCAAAGATCACACTGAGACAGGCTGGGACCTGGGACCTGGGACCCTTTGTTGCAGTGCTTCCACCTGGACAAAAGTCTCCTCAAACAACAGAATACAAAGAAACTATAAGGGACTAAAAACTGTGTAAATTCACAGTTGGGGTAAATTATGGACGGCAAGATACAAAAAGACCAAAAACAACCAACTGCCACTTCTGAAGAGCCAGGAGCAAAAGCAGGGTACTGCCCATGCCCTCTGCACAGAATATCACCAAAGGGGTGGGCAAACCACCTAAGCAACCCCCTTCAACCTGACACACCCCTATCTTCACCCCATGTAATGAACCAGCTCTTCCCTCTAGAGGAGCGAGCAAGGGAAACTGTTACTTGTTTTTTACTCACCCGTGACACTGCAGGAGCCCCGATAGAGCCTTGCTTGAATTTCTTGTCTGGCCTCTTATCAATTTCCATTGCTTGGGGAAGGCCAAGAACCCTGATAGGTATCAACATCATCCCCATTACTAAATCACATTTGCCCTCCCACTTACTTCCTTCTCTGTGGATTTGCCCTTCCTAGTCCAATCCTGCCTTCCAGACCCTAAGTCAAATAGCACTGTCTTTTTAGGAGAATGAGGTAAGGATAGAATTCATTTACCAGGTAAATGATTAACTTATTAGCATTAAAAACCTACTCAGATGATGTTTTAGTCTTTTGTTATGTTTACTCCACCTAACCTGAAGTTGCATAGAAAATATTGTAATATCCTAGGCATGGGTTAAACTTGTGAAGGCTCCTAATCTCCTTTGAATAGGGATTAGTGGCTGCATAAATATTGCCCAAGAAAGAGCAGATTCCTGGAGAATGAAAGCTGCTTTTACTGCAAAGTGCTAAATAACTACTCAGATATGTGAGCTGTTTATAGTTTCCCTCTTTACAGACAGGAGTCTGCTTCCACCTACTGGCTGAAGAATTTCACAATCATCAGTACTATACAGGTAATTTCCACTTGGGTCTTGGTATGTGCTTCTGATTTGTAGCCATAACGTCAGCTCCCATCTACTTAGGACTTCTTTACTCCCAAAACTACCAGCTCTTCTAGTCCTCGCTTCTGGAATAATTGATTAAACTAGCCAGTGTGTTGTGTTATGAAAATTGTTAGGCAGCTACAGATATCCAAGAGAACATCTGAAGCCATGAAGTCCATGGGACATGACACACTTAGAGAAGCCTGAGGAAAATGGACAAGATGATTCAAGGAAGTCACCTCATAACTGGAATTTCAGGGGCTTTTCTTGATCAGCAGTAGTTGAGAACAGGAGAATTCTGTAATTCTTTTGGTCCAAGGACAATGTTGGGGATTGTGACTGGTCTTTGTTATATCACGTGAGAGCAAATAACTTGAGAATTATCCAGTAAAGTTAGAATTTCCAGAAAAAAAATGTTTATTGTGTGTCCTGTAGTATTAAGAATATACAAGAAAATAGGGCTAATCATGATTCCTATTACAGAAAACCAAATGCTATACTGGTGCTGTTCAAGAGGACACACATTTTTGCCATTTGAGGATGAAAAAATATTATTCTGAAAAAAGAGATGAAGGAAATAATACCTGGGTCATATGAAATATATTAGAGGACTTTATCGTAAGGTCTTATGGAATTAGCATAAATATATTCTATAATCAAATAAGTGAAAAATGAAATAACAGTGAGTTTCCATTTTGCAACTAATAATCTAAGATTGAAAAAAGATATGACAGATATAAATTGAGAAGTGCAATATATATGGAGGGACTGTTACTGATAGAATCCTTCTGGAAAGCTATTTGAAAAGTGAGTTTTTAAAAGCTTACACTCTTTGAATCAGTAATTTTGGTGCTAGAATAGTACACCATAGAAGTAATCATAGATGTTTTCAAATATTTACATTAAAAGATGTTCATTACGGTATTGTTTATAATTAGAAAAGTCTATTATAATAGCTACCACATATTGAGTGATTATAATATCTGACATTGTGCTTGATCCTTGATCCTGAGAGACAGCAGGAAATTGAAGGGAGAAAATAGAGGAGAAAGAAGGAAATCATGTATGAAAATAGAAGTAATCAGCATTTCCTATCCCCTCTGTGTCTTAACAGCCTAATGATTTGGTATTTTGGTCTTTGGAAAGAGTTAGGTTCAAGGTAAAAGCCTTAGGAATTGTTTAAGTGAGATTTTGTGACAGTCTTGGGAAAAGGCCATTCTTCTTCTGCTCCACCAGGGTACAGATTGACACCCTGAAGTTATGGTATCAAATAAGGTAGCCACTAAATATATGTGGTGACTTAAATCCGAATTAAATAAAGTTAAAAATTCAGTTTCTAATAGCCATGTGTACCTACTTGCTACTGCATTTGAGAATGTACTTATAGAACATTTTCATCATCACAGGTGTATTTGTACAACACTGCCCTGAAGGCTCAACACAGACAGCCTTGAGTAGAATTTCTATGCCTTTTTGAGCAGTGGGAAAATGCACACCTCTGTTCAACTGCAGTCACCCCATCCTGTAGCCATATTCTGGTATTTGTCATCACCTGGAACTGCTCCAAAATAATGTATTTAAATTTCCACCTTTTTCCTTCATCTCATTCCCTCAATTTCTCTCAAATAGCCTTTCACCTAACTCATTGGACTTCCAATTTATTGGACCCTCTATTTTCTCCCTATCCATCAATACCTTGATGTCCAATAAAAATATAATGAAGTATGATAATTATATAGGTATTCTGGTAGAAACTCTGTATTACTTTAAGGAATTTCTAGTCATAGTTTGCTAAGTGTTTTTATCATAAGTGAATGAAGAATTTCATCAAATGTTTTTTCTTCATCTTTTGAGATGATATAAGTTTAAGGATTTTTTTTCTCTTTATCCTACTGATGCAGTGAATTACCTTGATTGACTCTTGAATGTTAAGTCATTTGTTAATGATGAAAAAAAAACTCAGAAAAAATAAAAATATCAGGAAAGTTTTTTAACCTACATCTACAAAAACGTACAGGTAGCAACATGCTTAATTGTGAAATACTGAAAATTCTATCCCCTAACATTGGGAACAAAGCAAGGATGCCTGCTCTCACCACTTTTATTTTGTGATATGAGAGCCCAGAGAGGGCACTGGAAGTCCTAGTCAGTACACTAAGGCATGGGTGGAAAACGTCCAAATTGGAAAGGAAGAAAGAAGTACAAGTGTCTTTATTTGCACAGAACATGGTAACATATACTAAAAATCCTAAGAAACATATTTTTAAAAATCCACTAGAACTACAAGGTGAGTTTAGCAGGATTGCAGGACACAAGTCCAATATACAGAAATCAATTTTATTTCTATATACTGGCACTGAACAGTCAGAAATTGAAATTAAAATAAAACAATAATAGTATAAAAATATGAAATGCTTAACAAATTTGACAAAAGATATGAAAGACTTGTACACTGAAAACTACAAACTGTGCTGAGAGAAATTAAACAAGACTAAACGAAAGAGAGATATACCATGTTCATGAATTATATGTTTCAATATTGCTAAGATGCCAATTATACCAAAACTGATCTATACAGTGACTGCAATCCTGACCAAAATTCCAGCAGAGGTTTTTTTCAGAAATTGACAAGCAGATCAAAAAATTTACATGGAAGTGCCAAGGACCTAAAATAGCCACAACATCCTTGAAAAAGAAGAACAAAGTAGGAAGACTTAACACTATCTCATTTCAAGACTTTTTTTGAAGCTATAGTAATCAAGATACTATGGTATTGATGTATAGATAGACATATTGATCAATGGAATAGAACAGAGTCTGGAAATAGACCAACACATTTATGTTTCACTGATATTTTACAAAGATTCTAAGTCAAGTTAATAGGGAAAGAATAATCTTTTTAACAAACAATGCTAAATAAGTTAGATAACAATGGACAAATTAATGAACCTTGACTTTGCCTCACACCTTATACTAAAATTAATTCAAAATAGAATATAGACCTAAATGTAATAGCTAAAAATATAAAATCTCTAGAACAAAATGTGAAAATCTCATTGACCTTGATTCTGGTAAAGATTTCTCACATAGAACACAAAAAGCATAAACTGTAAAGAAAAAATAAATTAGACTCTATCAAAATTTTAAACTTTTGCTCTTGAAAATGTTTGCAAACATTTATCCAAGAAAGGCCTTGTTTGAAGACATCTAAAGAACTCTTACCATTCAATAATGAGGACAAAAATTCCAGTAAAAACTGAGCAAAGGATTTGAGCAGACATTTCACAAGGAAAAACAATTCAAAATTAAAATTATATTTAGGGAGATGGACAACAAATAAGCACATGACAAGATGCTCAACATCATTTGTTATTAGGGAAATGCAAATTAAAACCACAATTAGATACCACTACACATCTACTAAAAGGACTAAAATTAAAAAGACTATTTATACCAATTTTTGGTGAGGATGTGGAGGAACTGAAACTCATACACTATTGATGTGAATGTAAAATGATACAACTATGTTAGAAAACAGTTTAGCAATTTCTTAAAAACTTAAACACACACCTCCTGTGTAAGCCAGGCATTCCACTACCAGGTATTTTTTAAGGGAAATGAAAGCATATGTACACAAAAATACTTATAAACCAATGTTCATAAGACTTTTATTTGTAGTAGACCAAAACTGAAAACAACTTAAATTTCTATAAACAGGTAAATAGATAGATTGTGACATATTCATATTTGGAATACTAATCAGCATAGAAAGAAATGAAACTATCGATATACACAGAATGATTGAATTTCAAAATAATTATTTTCAATTAAAGAAGTCAGACAAAAACAGTACGTACAATTTGATTACATTAGTATAAAATTCTACAAAATGTAAATTAATCCATAGTGCTGGAAGCAGATCAATGGCTTGGTCTAGAGTGGGGAATAGTAGAGAAGGCAGGAGAAAATTTCTGGGAGTGACTTTTATGTTCATTATTTTGGTCTCATCAGTGAATACATATGTCAAAACATTAAATTGTATTTGCATTAAATTGTATTGTAGTAAGTTAAGAGGAAAACCACAAAAGATGGTGTCCTGAGTAGAAAGTAATCAGCTCTGAAAAAACGCTGCTAATATGTCAAGTCAGCTGAAGACCATTACATGTAGCATTTAGGTAATTTATGACTTAGGCAAGAGTAGTTTGAGTGAGGAGTTGGGGGCAAAACTTGATTGAAGTGTCCACAAGGGAGAATATGAGGAAAGGAATGTAAAACATTAATTATACATATGCATTTTGAGAAGAGTTTTTTTTAATGTAAAAATAGCACAGAAATAATGTTAATACCAGGAAAGGGAATGGGATCAAAAGAGGGATTTTAGAAGATGGGAAAGTGATGGCATGATTATATGCTGAGGGGAACATTTCTCTAGAAAGGAAAAACTGCTATCCTTGGGAATGCCAGAGGAAGTAATCTGGTGCACAAGTGGAGGCTGGCCTTAGCTAGAGCATAGACAGTTCATCAAGGCAGAGTATGTGGTACTGATGCTATAGGTAGACAGATGTGGTGAAAGAAGATTTGGGAAATTTTGATCTTCATTTTTGTTAGTGAAATCATCATCAGCTGAAGGTGGAGATAGGCAAAGATGTGTTAGAGTTTTGAGGAGAGAGATGAAGGCAAAAAATAGTTACTGAGAAAGCAGGGCGACATGGATTGGGAAAATGCAACATGATACCTAAGCCCAAGAAAGACCCATTTGAACTTCATGATCCTAAATTTAAAGTCAACACGGCTGAGGGTTTTTCTTCAATCACGTTCAGCAGCATGGATGAATGGACAGAGTAGTCTGAGAGTTGTATTTAATCTAGGTTGTGTTTTGTCAAGCAATTAAAATGATGCCAGGGTCACAAATGACTTGAAGATATATGGAAGAAAGTGATTACCATGACCATTAAATTTAACCCAGATATGGAGGGAAATGACAACATGAAATAAGGCACAGTGAAACCTCTGGTAAAATCAATCAATGGTCAGATAGATCCTGGTCAGTGGAAGCATCTGGGGTACTACAGCGTGTGAGCTGGCAAGATAGATAGTGGAACTTCAATTCTTGAAACTTGTATTATGGAGAAGTTGCAGTTTTGATGTGACAAAGTCTAGGATCTGTCCATTGTAGTGAGTAGAAGCAAGACTATTGAGGAAGAGAAAGTTGAAAAGCTAAGAAGTCAGGGAATTAGAAGTATTCTCTTCATGGATATTAAAATTACCGATAATTATTACAGCAGGAATATTTTGAAAGATTGGCTTTGAATCAAGAGCTAAAACTCATGGAAGAAGTGGGAGTGACTCAAGGACTGGTAGATGATTCCACCAAGATGAAGTGATATGAGTCTTTAGATATGAAATTCATAACAATGGATTCTGAGAGAAGAGGGTGTGAAAACAGAAAGGAAGTAGCACAGTAAGGGAAATTGGAGACCAAGGCATCTGGTATGGAGCAAAATGGAGAACAATGTAGCCCCCATTGATCACAGCAGCTTTGAAAGGCAATGACATCAGGGAAGGGCCAGGTTTAAATTAAAGAAAGAAGGTGAAGCAAAATGTGTCAGGGAAGAGGCTGAAGGTAGAGGGAATTATACTTGTGATTAACCATGAGTTCCAAACATCTCAAGAGAAGTATCTCAGTTCAGGGTTGGGAGAGTGATAGGAGATGAGGGCAGATACGGGAGGGTGCAGAGCCATATGGGGATTAGACAGGAGCTGAAGAGAGTGATCAGGGAATCCCTCACTTCTCATGGTGGTGACCAACACAAGAGAAATGATGGCCACAATAAGATCAGTCATGACGATGTCAGGGCTCTAGTGGGTAGAAAGATGTGAGGTTCTTTCCAGGAGTCGTCTGCAGCCTCCCAGAGCTGCCTCTTTTTTTTAAAGTTAATTTTATCAGAGTATAGTTGATTTACAATGTTGTGTTATGGGGCTGCCTCTTGACCATTGCTAAGAGAAGTATGGCAGGAGACAGCTGCAGGTTGTCCTTGAGCCTAAAGTCTCCCTCTTCAAGAATGCCTGTGGACCCCTCTGAGTACTCTGGAAATCAAAACTGCTGGGTACATGTCATGGAGATTTTATTTTTACTCATTTCATATGAATTAATTGCTTTGAGTATTTATAATACACTAATGTCATGCAATGAATCTTATTAGGTATCAACTCTGTAATGTGTCAGGTACTATGCAAAGCACTTTGCATACATTATTTAATCCTTACCCCAAGTATTGTCTTCCTACTTTACAGATACGGATATTCATGTTCAGAAAAGTTTAGATAACCTACTTAGGTTCATACTGCTAGCAAGTAGCAGAGACAAATTGGCATCAAAATCTATCAGATTTCAAAGACCATGATATATCATCAGAACTGGGATGATTATCTCTGAAGTAAATATCAATAAGATAATTTTTAGAACATTTTGCAATTCTGTTGACTCATGGGTGTTAGCATAATATTGATCTTGAAAGAGCTGTTGCAACGTCTTTCCTGACCACCTATATCCTTCCACAAGTCACACAAGAACAGTTCAAGTACTTAAAACAGTCATGTAAGAAAAAGAGCAAATGCTCTTTGACCTCTGGAAACGCTCCAGAATTTCAACAGAAAGCTTTAGTTTAGGGATTAAAAAGGGTCTACTAATTTGTACTGTTTTACCTTCATTCTTTCAACACAGTTGTCTCAAAACAAAGTGATGTGACTTGGATAGAACAGAAATTTAAAGAGAAAATCAATAGCATTGGAACCCGTAGACTATATCCCTACTCTGAATGAAAAGGAAGTTCACAAAATCAACTGAAAATGTTCTCTAGCTCTGCTACAGTGGTCCTCAAAATCTGGCATAACATAAAAGTTCACTGAAGTGCTTATTAAAACATCATAATCTTTGGTCAACTGAATCAGAATCTCCTGAGTGTGGGCCCCAGTCTGCCACAGATGACTGGATCCTAACCTTCCCAGGCCCAGGTCTTCATTCCTCAGTTCCCTTTAATTGAGAAATTAAATATTTCCTAACGTTTCCCCTCCACAGTCTCTGATTCTTCCCATGATTCCAACAGTTCCAAGGATCGAACCAATTTATCAAATAACTGAGATATAGGACTTAAATAAATATTATTGCAGCTGTATCAAGGATTGTCCTGCAGGAGTGATAAGGGCTAACTGTGTTTTCACATATGCATCTTCACATTGCTATATATGTATGTATGTATATATATTCATATGTGTATGTGCATATCTATGTACATGTATATACATTCACATTGCTATCTATATATGATAGCCACATATATATATACACACACATCTCTACATACATATATTATATACTATATATAACTATAATGAATAAATAACATATATGTATAAAACATATATAATACACATTATTTATTCATGTGAGAGAAGAAGGGTATGGATTTTATTTGCATTGGTGCACCTCCAGAACAGAGCCCAATATCTGAGGTAGAGAGGTATAGCAGGGATTCAAAAACATTTGAGTTGCTGAATGAACAAATGAGGGCATGAAACTTCAAGAACCCCAAGAAAATGTTCAATTGTGTCAAGGTCTCCCCGTCCCTAGAAACCAAGTGAATAGAAAGAAATAATGTGACCTGCTTTCTGTATACCTTGATATAAGACACCTATTATGCAAAGTAGTCTTGACTTTCATCATCTTTAAAAATGTTGTCACTTAGAAGACCTGTCTTGTAATGAATTGGCACTTTACTATTCCATATGGGACATCCGGTATCCAGACACATCATATTAGAATTGCACCCAAATATCAAACAAAAGAGTATATTTGATTTTTTGAATGCTAAAGGAACCTGTAGACAGATTTTTATTTTTCAAATTTTTCCCCATTTTTATTTTTTATTTTATTTATTTTTAAACTTTTTATGTTATATTGGAGTATATCAATTAACAACGTTGTGATAGTTTCAGGAGCACAGCAAAGTGACTCAGCCACACATATACATGTATCCATTCTCCCCCAGACTCCCCTCCCCCACCAGACTGCCACATAACATTGAGCAGAGTTCCCTGTACTATATAGTACAGTATAGTATAGTAGGTCCTTGTGTAGACAAATATTTAAAATTGCCTTGCAGTCTTTTCTATGTGGAATTGTTTTATCACTTTGGATAATCTGTTGTATTTGTATTTTTAAAGAAAAATATGCAAACAACTTAATTGAGTAAGCAAATGTAAATTATTCTCAGAAGTAAAGCTTAATTTTTGAACTTTTACATACAAGTAATTTGTAAATTCTGAGAAATTATTAACATAATCTTTAAACTACAGGCATGCAGAGGAGATTCTTAGGATAAGTAGTTAATTTTCTTCTATTTGCCTGGGACAATGACCTAAGAAGGTAGTTAATCATCATTGGACTGTAAAAAAAAATAACCAGCCAACTATTTAACAAGAGACTATAACAACAGATAAAGGGATGGACCTGTGGCCATTGCTGTAGGATCCTAAGTCCAGGTAAGAACCTTTGAGATTCTCGAATTTCAATGTTTCCTGTATGTGAGAAACTTCCAGAAATTTCAAGGGGAAAAATTGTTTTGATGGACATGATAAATATTACATATTTTATGTTATGTGTCTTCTACACCCTTATGTTCTAAACCTTTAAAACTTATTAATTATCCCTTCTAGAGGTAGCTGAGCCTCAGGTTGATGTTTTTAAAAATAAAATACAGAAAATCAGACATTTATAATTTAAAAATAAAGACTGAAGTCCCATTCTTTTTACTTTCTATTCAAGTGGAACTTCAAGTCTGAAAAAATAATGTGGGTTGGAGAGTTAGTTGGCAAACATCAAGAAATGCGATGTGCCTCATAGCCACTTACCTCAACTTTCCTTGTTTCAACTCAAATTTGACTCAAGGGGAGGTCAAAAGAAGAGGTTTACTAGATGATTTTATCTCTGATTAAATGAGAAAAAAATTCTGCTCAGCACAGTTCCTGGCACAAACTAAGGACTCAAAAATATTAGTTCCCTTCTCCAACTCAGGAAGGTGGCTACCCTTATAATTATTATTAATATTATTTAATTAAAAAGTATTAAATTATTTACAGACCCATAAAAGGTTTAAGAAGTTAGTAAATGTTGTTTTCCCTTTTTCCCTCCTTAGTAGCACAGGTATTGTACATGGTAGATCACTTGGATTGCACTGCTTTTCTATGATCACCCAAATAGGAAAAGCTTGCACAGATAAGCAGAGGCTGGTGAGATTCTTCCCTCTGCTCCACCCCAATCAAAAGGGAGCAGAACTGGACTGTACTATTATTCAAGGAAGAGGTGCAATGCTACATCTGAATGCCTGTCTTACAGAACATCGTGGTTTATGTTATAAACTTATTGCATCCCCAAAATTCATTTACATGTTAGCTGTTTAGAACTCTGAGAAAAAAAAGATGTCCAGAGAAAAATTTATTAAATGTCTTAAAGTCAGGCTTAAAATGCCATGGTGATGTGGAAAATATGGTGTTTAGAGTCAACCCTGAATTGATATTTCAACCTTTTAATTATTATGTAGTGATTTGTTATAATTTCATCTTTTTCAGAAATAAGGTAAAAGTGCCTACATTTCCAACTTTTTATCTGGATACTTTTCCCCAATATGTAGGAGAGAGGTGTGGACTAGCAGTCTGTTTGGGAAAGTAGTAGAAATACAGGGAAAAGGAATGACTACATTACAAGGGATATTGTCCAGTGGAGCAGCAGTGTGGGAAAGGTTATTTCAACTGGGAGTAACAACGGGAAAATATCTAAGAGGGGTGAGTTGGGGTAGAATTACAAACAAGAGATGAAGAAGAACATTACAGGTTAAGAAGAAACATACAGGTGGGCAGAGACCTTTCTTCTGGGAACAGTGGTTCCATAGGGTGGAAAGTGTTTATGGGTGTATTGAGACTAAAAACAAAGGCTGGTTTTAGTTTAGGAAGAATATCACATACTATACGTGAGTTTTATTTTGTGTGGTACAAGAGACCTCTGAAAGATTCTAAGGATGGATGTGATATGCATAGGAAAGGGAGAAGGCTGGGAGACAGGACAATAATTTAATCAACTGCAATCAACAAGGATAGGAGTGGTGAGATCATAGCATTCAGGAATGTTTGTTGAGTAGCCAAACCAACCAAACAAACAAAAAACTAAAGCTAAAGGGTGACTATCCACCTTTCAAATAATTCAGAGGATGAAGTGGTAAAAATGATTTCCTAACATTTAAGTCCTGAACAAAGATACAGAAAGAGGTGTTCATGTAAAAATGACATAAAATTTATCAAAAGACTGCCTGTGACTTTGGGACCGTACTACTGATTCCCTCCTCACTCCACTTCACTCAGTAACTGAAGAGGTCCAGGTATATATGGACCACATGCCAGAAGTATAGAATAACTAGGATTCACTTAGATGTACATGGGTGTGGGTTTCTGCATTCATGTGTATGTTTATATACATTCATATACACACAAGTGATAATATCTTCAGATATTTATCATTTCTGTATTTGTACATTAGCCATTTAGTATGTATTATGTATATTGATGGACTTTATATATATATATAAATTCTTGTTGCATGAATTAATGAATAGAATATACAATTGATCCTCATCATTTGTGGATTCTGTATTTGTGAATTTTCCTACTCACTAAAATGGATTTGTAACCCTCAAATCAATACTGCTGCTCTTTCATGGTCATTCACATACCTGCAGAGAGTGGCAAAAAATTTGAGTTCTCCCACATGAACGTTCTCAGCTGAGGTTGGACAAAACATAAGATATGGCTCTGCTTTCTTGTTTTTGCTCTCATAATAGAAACAAGTGACCTTTTCACAGTCTACTTAGAGCCATTTTTTTCATTTGTGTGTTTTTTGTAGGTGATTTTGCTATTAAAATGACTCTCAAGCATAATGCTGAAGTGCTGTCTAGTGTTCCTAAGTTCAAGAAAGCTGTGATGTGCCTGATGGAAAAGATACATGAATTACATAAGCTTCCTTCAGGCTTGAGCTGCAAAGTGCTATTGTCCACAGATTCAATGTTAGTGATCAATAATACGAATTAAATAAGGTGTCTAAAAGGAAGGAAACATAAAACAAGGTTATGT
Source organism: Mesoplodon densirostris (assembly GCF_025265405.1). Lineage (NCBI taxonomy): Eukaryota > Metazoa > Chordata > Mammalia > Artiodactyla > Ziphiidae > Mesoplodon > Mesoplodon densirostris. Next base: position 18,523,078 of record NC_082671.1, read on the forward strand.
ATTCATTGGTTGACAAAAATGTTGTGACCACAGACAAACAGGAACCAAACCCTGTATTTCCCCTAGGAGCAATGTTTAGTAATTGCTAATTCAGCATTTGCAAGAACTTTATAGAACACAACTACTGCAAATAATGAGAATCAACTGTATATAGAACATGTATTAAATATACTGTATAATTAGTGCCCTATTAATAATAATATATCTATGTTTATGCTTGTTTCTGTACATAAATAGGTATTTTTTGCTACATAAATATGTATTATGCACATATGAATAAATAAGAATACATTTTCTAAACCTCAGTGAAGAACACACTATTCTACAAAAAAGAGCAAATCTAAGAAATAAGTTGATTCATTTTACTAGTCTTTAAGATAGGGGCTTAATAACTCACAAAAATTTAATCCCTCTTACATTTGACCTCAATGTAGGAATTTTATCCTACAGAAATGATCACACATAAATCAAAAGACATATTAAGAAATTTTTCTAATATGAAATAATTGGATGCAACCTAATCTAAATTAGATCCTACCTAGACATAAAACTAGGTAGATAAACTATAGACAATGGAATACCCTACAACCATAAGAAAACTGAGTAAGCCATATTAATATAAAGTTAAGTATATAAAGCAGAGCAAAAAGGCAGATAACTGTAGTAACGGTATGCTGTCATTTGTGTTAAAAAAGGAAAATATTGTGTATTTAATTAAAAATGCATATCATATTTCTGGACAAGATTCATTGAAAGCTAATAATACTCTTCCTCAGAAAGAGAAACTGGATGAGGGTTAGAGGGAGAATTTTTCCTATATGTCATTTTTGATGTTTTGTGCTTTCAACTCCAAATATACTCTCTCTTCAAAAATAAATAAACAAAATTAAAATAAAGTGGAATCATGGTGATGGTAAGTTCAAGCACGGCCATAGTCCCTCTGCCAGGTACTTAGAATCCACTAAGCTCTTTTTAACAAATCCAAACTTTCTCTGCTTTTTGAGCCTGGTTCCAGAGGTATTAATATTTTCTCTCTGAAACCTTTTTAGGCCACTCTAATGATAATTAATTACATTATTTTTCTACTCGTTTTGACTATCTACTATATGCAAGGTACTGTTCGGCATTTTGTAAAACCAGAAAGATGAATTAAACACTTATTTGCCTTCCTAAACCTTATAATGTAGTTATACAGAAAATATAACAAAATTTTATTTCTAATAGGTAATTGCTAATAATTTATTTAATCCAATCTAGTGTGTGATTCTATATTGCCTTATTTATTTGTTGTTTTAAGTTCCCCTCCATAAATTTATCTTCCCAAATTACAATCTCGCTAAAGCTAGAAATTTGTATACGTGTGAGTGTGTGTGTGAGTGTGTGTTTCCTTTTGTGTCCCGGGCTCAGGACATGGTAGGTCCTGAATGAATATTAGTGGAATTATTGATTGATTGATGTTGACCTTGAGGCTTTTCTCATTTCTGAATTGTTAAAGTGAAATAAATTATAACTTTCCTCTCCAAAAAGGTGATCATTTTGAACGAAACATCGACAAAAATTGAAAACATTCACATGATATCTGCAGTTCAATGATGGACCAGAATCAACATTTGAGTAAGACAGCAGAGGCACAACATTCTGAGAAAAGGAAAACTAGAAACTACTGCAATGGATTCAAGGTGGAATGCGTTTCATGTTTTCAAACTAAAATAAGTAAAGGGAGAATTTTGATTTAAAGAAAAGGCAGCCAGTTTTTTAAAAGAACATTATATTTCAAATTAGAGTTTTCAACTGAAGCATACATTAAAATATTAACACAATGATATACATCTTGATATAAATCAATCTTTAAATCTGAATAAAAGGTCTTTGGTGACATTTCTAGTTAAGAATTTATTAATGTTGAAAATTTAGAAAGACTTTGATATCTTCTCTTTGATTCTTGATGGACAAAAAGATACTTATAAATGTGATTAAAATAAAGCAGTCTCTGTGTAATGGATAGTATGTTAAAAAATTCTTACATTTGACCTATAACAGAGAAGATTTATCAGTCTTGTGAATCACTTTGTGGTCTTGACCTATTTAATTTTTTTTTTTTTAAAGAACAGCATTTGTTATTCTATTAACTTAAATGATATAGTCTGAAGGGAACTAAAAGACCTGGCCCAAAGACCTAGTTGATGACTTAGGAAAGTCATTTAATTTTTCCATATGCAAGTGGGTAAAAGTGATAATCCTGTCTCTTGCTTTTGTCACAAAATGGTGAGACAGTGAATGATATAGACTGTATTGTGATTTTCACAGACATTAAAAAGCAATCCTTGAGCACAGAATCAAGGAAACCAAGACTCAAGGAAGTTGAGAAGTTTGTGTGAAATCATCTAGGTTGTAAATGGAAAACTCTTAAAACTAAATCAAAGCCTTTAAACCCCCATAGAGAAGACTAGAGGAAATCAAAAAACCAATCAGGGCTGACTTTGATCAATATTTAAAATGTTTTCCTCAAAGTTATAGTCTTACCTAGCTGAATAAAGACCAGAGATCAGATTCAATTGCAATCATGTTATATAAAGTCTGTTTTAACTTTGTCCTGGGAACATGAAGTCTGTTTGTTTTTCAGAGATTATTGGTAAAATCAGTTCTGATGAAATATTTAAGTAATATTTAAACAGAAAAGCAGTCACCAGGAGAAAGTACTGGCTAATGCAACTGGACCACATTCTATTGCCTAGGGGTAGTAAGTTGTTTTGGCTTATTTCCCTTTTAAACATGGAGGGTTACAGTGATTCATTTGCACAGGCATTCAAGGTGACAACAAACTAGCTGAAGCAAATAAAATTGCCTGGGTAGTCTCTTGCAGCATATTTGGAGAAAAGCTTCGAGTTAGCAAGTTGTCAGTGTGTATAAAGTATGTGAATTGCAGCCCAATAGTAAAGAACAGAGGAGCAATAACAGGAATAGTATATTGAGCACTTACTAAATGCAAGACACTGCTCTAGTATTTTAGTTCTACGAATGGATTTATTCCTTACCACAATTCAGTCAGCCATATGCTATTATCTCCCTTTGACACATGAAGAAAAACTTAGAGGGTGAATGACTTTCTCTAGGTCCCTAGGCTGAAAAGTGGTAGAGCCAAGGTCTGAAATTAGGCAGTCTGATTGCAAATCCCATGAGCTCAATTGTACTCCATGTTGCTAAAGTACCTGTGGGTTTCCATAATATTAGTACCCTCAAGATGTTCTGGTAAGCACAGATTTGTAAGTGGGCTATTTAATAATCTTCTTCATTCTGTACTTCTAAAAATTCCCCTTTATACCAAATAATTGAGTTTCAAGCAAGCATATTTGCCTGCACACACACAAATACACATTGTAACGGATGTGGGTATACAGACTCAGCAGGTAAAAATGTGTAAAAGTGCAAATAGATAATAATTTAGAATAACAACAGCATAGTTTGATTCTTTCTTACCCCTTTCCCTCAATTTTTGAACTGAACCAAGTAGGTTATATAAACCCTGCCAGTACATTGTTCATGTTTACACTTGTCATTTCTGTGCTTCAGATTTCTTGTACCGCTGTGTTGTAATGAAAATTCTTTAAAAACACAAAAGTAGTGCATCATCGTCAAAAAACATAAATAATAGGGCAAAAGTAAAAGGTCTCCCATTCTACCTTCATTCTCACTCCCTTTCCAGAAATCATTAGGATAACCATCCCATTTGTAACCACCAACAGTATCCCTACCCCACAGTTTTCCTCTGGCTAACCTTCTGGCCTATTAGACTTTTTTTTTTTTTTTAAGGGTGATAACTCTTAAAGTGTACCCTTAGTTCATTAATAGGCAACATCACTCTTTTTTTTTTTTAAGATGTTGAGGGTAGGAGTTTATTAATTAATTTCTTTATTTTTGCTGTGTTGGGTTTTCATTTCTGTGCAAGGGCTTTCTCTAGTTGTGGCAAGCGGGGGCCACTCTTCATCGCGGTACGCGGGCCTCTCACTATTGTGGCCTCTCTTGTTGCGGAGCACAGGCTCCAGACACAAAGGCTCAGTAGTTGTGGCTCACAGGCCTAGTTGCTCCGCGGCATGTGGGATCCTCCCAGACCAGGGCTCGAACCCGTGTCCCCTGCATTAGCAGGCAGATTCTCAACCACTGCACCACCAGGGAAGCCCCTGGCCTATTAGACTTTTTGCTATTTCTCAAGATGTGAAGTGCACTTCTGACTTGGAGAAGCTTGCACTTGCTCTTTCCTCATCTGAAATGTCTGACTCCCAGATATCTTGCTCTTTCATCTCATTCAAATCTCTATTTAAACATTACCTCATCCCTGACCACCCCATATAAAATAGCATTTCCTATCCATAACTCTTGAACCAAATTTGATTTTTCTTCATAGCGTTTATCACCTCCTGACACTGAAATACAAATGCACACATATGTATAGGTGTGTATGTATATGTATGTCTTTAATAAAACAAAACAAATTTATCACAGTTCTGTAATAATTATACAATTCTGAAGTTGAGAAGTCTGAAATAGGTCTCCCTGAGCTAAAATCAAGATGGTGGCAGAGCTGTATCCTTTCTGGAGACTCTAAAAGACAATTCATTTCCTTGTCTTTTCCAACTTCTGGAAATTTCCCAAAGTTCTTGACTAATAGCTCTCTTCCATATTCAAAGCTAGTGATGGTCAGTCAAGTATTTTTCACATTGACATTGACTTTTCTGCTCCCTTTTCCACATTTAAAGGACGCTTAGGATTACACTGAGTTAACCAGGATAATATAGGATAACCTTTTCAAGGTCATCTGATTGGCAGCCTTAACTCCACTTGCAACCTTAAGACCCCCTTGCTGGGCTACCTAATATATTCATAGGTAGGCAGAGTAATGGCATGCAAAGATGTCCAGGTCCTAATCTCGAAAACCTATAAATATATATATTTTTTTCCTAGAGGAAGTCATTTGCCCTCTTTGCATCTAAGTTTTTTCACCTGTGAAAGGGAAATAATAGCATCTGGCTGACAGAATTATGGTAAGGAATAAATCCACTAACAGAAGTAAAACACTAGAACAATGTATGGTATATAGTAAGTGCTCAATAAATGCTAGCTACTACTATTTTTATTGCTTCTCTGGTCTTTATTATTGGGCAGTAATTACCATACTTTATACACAATGTCAGCTTGCTAACTCGAAACTTCTCCACCTACGCTGCGAGGGACAATGCAGGCAATCTTACTTGCTTTGGCCAGATTGTTGTCATCTTGCTGTACATGTGAGAATGAAATCACTGTCCAGCACATTGAGATGTAAAGTTGGGTGGCTGATTTGAGATCATTCTTCTTTTTTTATGTAGCTGGTTTTCGCTATGAAATTCCTTCTTAATACAGTATTTGTACATCCCATATATTTTGGTATTTTGTGATTTCATTTTTGTTTGTCTTGAGATATTTTCTAAATTCCTTTTTGAGTTCTTGGAACTATTGTTGTTCAAGAGGGTGTTGCCTAATTTTTACATGTTTGTGAATTCTCCAGTTTTTCTCCTGCTATTGATTTCTAGTTTCATTCCATTGTGGGTAGAAAAGATACTTGTGATGATATCAATCTTCTTAGATTTGTTAAAACTTATTTTGTGGCCTAACATGTGATAGATCTTGGAGAAAGATATGTATACATTTAAAAGGAATGTGTATTTCACTGTCGTTGGATGGAATGTTTTTTGTATGTCTTTTAGGTCAATTTGGTCTATAGTGGTGTTTGAATTATCCATTTCCTTATTATTTCTATCCACTATTTAAAATAAGGTATTAAAATCTTCCACTATTATGGTATTGCTCTTTATTTCTCCCTTCTGTTGTGTCAATGTTTGCTTTATATAGTTAGGTACTCTAATGTTGGGGATAGAAAGATAGGTAGATAGATAGATAGATAGATAGACAGATAGGGATAGATACTTATTAAATCTTCCTAGTCAGTGGACCCTTTTATCATTATATAATGTCCTTTTTGTCTCTTGTGACATTTTTTACTTAAAGTCTATTTTGTTTGATATAAATACAACCACCCCTGCTCTCTTTTGGTTACCAATTGTGTGGAATATCTTTTTCCATCACTTCATTTTCAGTCTTTGTGTGTCTTTAGATCTAAAGTGAGTTTCTTATACGTAAGTCATAGTTGAGTCTTGTTTCTTTTTAATTTTTATTTTTTAATTGAAGTATAGTTGACTTACAACACTATATTAGTTTTAGGTATATAGTCTCTATATACCTGAGATTCAGTATTTTTACAGATTATACTACACTAGAACTTATTACAAGATAATGGCTATAATTCTCTGTGCTATACCTTATATCTTTGGTGCTTATCTATTTTATACATAGCAGTTTGTATATCTTAATCCCATACCCCTAATGTGCCTCTCCTGCTTTCCCCCTCCCTACTGGTAACCACTAGTTTGTTTTCTATATCTGTGAATCTGTTTCTGTTTTGCTATATACATTTGTTTGTATTATTTTTTAGATTCCACATATAAGTGATATCATATGGCATTTGTCTTTCTCTGTCTAACTTATTTCACCAAGCGTATTTTCTAGGTCCATACACATTGCTCTAAATGGCAGATTTTCACTCTGTTTTATGGCTGAGTAATATTCGTATGTGTGTGTGTGTATACCCACTACATCTTCTTTATCTGTTCATCTGTTGATGGACTCTTGGGTTGTTTCAATATCTTGGCTATTGTAAATAGCACTACTATGAACATTGGGTGTATATATCTTTTCGAATTAGTGTTTTTGAGGTTTCTAGATATGTACTCAGGAGTGGAATTGCTGGATCATATGTTAATTCTATTTTTAGTTTTTTGAGGAATCTCCATACTGTTTAGTTTTTGAGGTACCTCCATATTGCAAGTGGCTGCACCAATTTACATTCCCACTGACAGTGTACAGTGTTCCCTTTTTTCCACATCCTCACTGACATTTATTACTTGTAGACCTTTTGATGATGGCCATTCTGACAGGTGTGAGGTGATATCTCATTGTTGTTTGGATTTGCATTTATCTAATAGTTAGTGATGTTAAGTATCTTTTCATGTGTCTGTTGGCCATCTGTATGTCTTCTTTAGAAAAATGTCTATTCAGGTCTTCTGCCAATTATTTAATTATTTTTTATATTGAGTTGCATGGGTTGTTTATATATTTTGGATATTAACCCCTTGCCAGTCATATTATTTGCAAATATTAACTCCAATTACAAAGGTTGTCTTTTTCTTTTAATCCATGGTTTCCTTTATGTACAGAAGGATTTAAGTTTAATTAGGGTTCATTTGTTTATTTTTGCTTTAGTTTTTTTGCCTTAGGAGACAGAACCAAAAAAAGAAAAATGTTGCTACAATTTATAATATGTCAAACAGTGTTCTGTCTATGTTCTCTTCTGGGTGTTTTATGGTTTCAGGTCTTACACTCAGCTCTTTAATCCATTTTATTTTTCTTTTGTGTATGGTGTGAGGAAGTGCTCTCATCTCATTGTTTTGCATGTAACTGTACATTTTTCCCAGCACCACTTGTTAAAGAGACTGTCTTTCCTCTATTGTGTATTCTTACATCCTTTGTTGAAGATTAATTGACCATAGATGTGTGGGTTTATTTCTGGACTCTCTATTCTGTTTCATTGATGTATGTGTCTGTTTTTGTGCCAGTACCAGGTTGTTTTGGTTACTGTAGCTTTATAGTATTGTCTAAAATCTGGGAGAGTGAAACCTTCCACTTTGTTCTTTTTTCTCTAGATTGCTTTGGCAAATCAGGGTCTTTTGTGGTTCCATATGAATTTTAGGATTACCTGTTCTAGTTTTATAAAAGTGTCATGGGTATTTTGATAAAGATTACATTAAATCTACAGATTCTTTGGGTAGTATGGAAATTTTAAGAATATCAATTCTTCTAATCCAAGAGCACAAGATATCTTTTCATTTCTTTGTATCATCTTCAATTTTATCAGTGTTTTAAAGTTTTCAAAGTATAGTTGTTTCACCTCCTTGGTTAAGTTTATTCTTGGGTATTTTATTCTTTTTGATGGAATTTTTTAAATTTTCTCTTTCTGATAGTTCATTATTAGATATAGAAAAACAACAGATTTCTGTATGTTAATCTTGTATCCTTACACTTTGCTGAATTCATTTTTTAGTTCTAACAGTTTTTGGGTGAAGGTTTTAGGGTTTTCTATATAACATATTATGCAAATAGTGACAGTTTTAATTTTCCCTTCCAACTTGTATGGCTTTGGTTTCTTTTTCTTGTCTGATTGCTGTGGCTATGACTTCCAATACTATGTTAAATAGAAGTGGCAAGAGTAGGCATCCTTGTCTTTCTCCTGAATTTAGAGGAAAAGCTTTCACCTTTTCACCACTAAGCCTGATGTTAACTGTGGGTTTGTCATAGATGGACTTTATTATGTTGAGATATGGTCCCTTTATATACATTTTAATGAGAGTTTTTATCATGAATGGATTTCAAATTAAACTGTAAGGGAAGAAATAAAAAGAAGAAAAAATGTACAGAGAAGAACTACAAAAACAACTGGAAAACAAGTAATAAAATGGCAATAAGTACATACCTATCAATAATTACTTTAAATGTTCATGGACTAAATGGTCCAATCAAAAGACATAGGGTGGCTTACTGGATGAAAAAAAAAGACCCTTCTATATGCTGCTTACAAGCAACTCACTTCAAAGCTAAAGACACACACAGACTGAAAAGTGAGGGGAAGGAAAAAGATATTTCATTCAAACAAAAACAACAAGAAAGCAGGGGTAGCAATACAAAATAGACTTTAAAAGAAAGACTATAACAAAGGCAAACAAGGGCATTATGTAATGATAAAGGGATCAATACAAGAAGAGGATTTATACTCATTAACATATATGCACTCAATTCAGGAGCATCTAAATATATAAAGCAAATATTAACAGACATAAAGGGAGAAATTGGCAATAATACAATAGTAGTAGGGGATTTTAACACCCCACTTACATCAATGAACAGATCATTCAGACACAAAATCAATAAGGCAACAGTGGTCTTAAATGACACTATAGACCAGTTAGACTTAATAGATATTTATAGGACATTACATCCCAAAACAACAGGATTCACATTCTTTTCAAGTGCACGTAGAATGTTCTCCAGGATAGATCACATGCTAGGACACAAAATAATTCGGAACAAATTTAAGAGGATAGAAATTATATCAAGTCTTTTTTTCTGACCACAATGGTATGAAAGTAGAAATCAATTACAGAAAGAAAAATGGGAAAAGAACAAACATGTGGAAACTAAATAACATGCTACTATAAAACCAATGGATCAATGAAGAAATCAAAGAGGAAATCAGAAAATACCTCAAGACAAATGAAAATGGAAACACAACACTCCCAAATCTATGGAATGTATTGATAGCAAAAGCAGTTCCAAGAGGGAAGTTCACAGCAATACAGGCTTTCCTCAAGAAACAAGGAAGACCTCATATAAACAACCTAACCTATCATCTAAAAAAATTAGAAAAAGAAAATCAAACAAATCCCAAAGTCAGCAGAAGGAAGGAAATAATAAAGATCAAGGAGGAAAAACAGGGATCAAAAAACAATAGAAAAGATCAATGAAACCAAGAGCTGTTTTTGTAGAAAAGATAAAATTGATAAACCTTTAGCCAGGATCATCAAGAAGAAGAGAGGGAGTACCCAAATAAGCAAAACAAGAAATAAAAGAGGAGAAATAACAATCAATACAAGAAAGATACAAGAAATCATAAGAGAATACTATGAATAGTTACATGCCAATGAATTGGATAACTTAGAAAAAATGGACAAATTTCTAAAAACATACAACCTGCCAAGACTGAATCAAGAAGAAATAGACAATTTGAACAGACCAGTCAGTAGTAGTGAAATTGAGTTTTTAATAATAATAATAATAAACTCCCCGTAAACAAAAGCCCAGAACCGAATGGCTTCATCAGGGAATTTTACCAAACATACAAACAAGAATTAGTAACTGTCCTTCTCAAACTATTCCAAAAAACTGAAGGGATGGAACACTCTCAAATTCACTCTATGAGGCCCCTATTACTCTGATACCAAAACCAAACACACTACAAAAAAAAAGAAAATTACTGGTCAATATCTTTGATGATTATAGGTGCAAAAATCCTAAACAAAATATTAGCAAACTGAATCCAACCGTATATAAAAAGGGTCATAACAACATGATCCAGTTGTATTTATTCCAGGGATGCAAGGATGGTTCAATACTTGCAAATCGATCAATGTGATACACCATATTAACAAAGGAAGAACAAAAATCACATGTTCATCTCAATAAACACAGAAAAAACATTTTTAAAAAAAACATACATTCAGCCCCTTTACAGTTTTTGATTGGCGGGGTTGAACCATTTGTATTTGAAGCAATTATTGATAAGAAAAGATTTAGTATTGCCACATTGTTAATTGTTTTCTGAGAGCCTTGTAGTTCTTTTGTCTTTTCCTCTCTTATTGCCTTCCCTTATGTTTTGTTGATTTTTTGTGTGTGCTGATATGTTTTGATTCCTTTTTTATTTTTCTTTTGTGTATATTTTGTAAAATTTTTGTGTGTAGTTACCTTGGGGCATATATAAAATATTTATAGTTATAAGAGTCTTTTAAAGCTGATAACAACTTAAATTCAATAGCACATAAAAACTCTACATTTTAACTTCACCCCCTCCACATAGTTTACATTATTGCTGTCATAGCTTACATCTACTTATCTATCTTTTAAAATATTTTCTTGTAATTTTAAAAAATTTTTGTCTTTTAGTTTTATGCTAGAATTATAAGTGATTTAACCACTATTATTACAGTAATACAGTATTTGTATTTGTCTCTATATATACCTTGCCAACAAGTTTTATGCTTTCTTATGGTATGTTGCTGTCTAGTATTCTTTTTTTTCAACTTGGAGAACTCCCTTTAGCATTTCTTGTAAGGGAGGTCTAGTGTTGAGGATCTCCCTCAGCTTTTGTTTGTCTGGGAAAGTATCTCTCTTTCACTTTCACAGGTTTCTTTTGCTCAATATAGTATTCTTGGCTGGTAATGTTTTGTTTTGTTTTTTCTAATACTTTGAATATTATACTATACTGTACTTTGACTATATCCCATTTCCCCTGGCCTGCAAGGTTTCTGCTGGAAAACTTACTGATAGTCTTCTGGGGGTTCTTTTCTATGTGAAAAGTTGCTTCCCTCTTGATTCTTAAAAAATTCTCCCTTTGTCTTTGACTTTTAATAATTTAATTATAATATGCATTGGTGTGGCATATTCATATAGATATTCTTAAATTATCTATTTATCATTTTTCTTCCAGAATTCATATATATTTAAATGATTAATTAAGGAAATATTTTATGACAAAAGAAGATAGTTATTTATAAAGCACTTTAAAATTTGTAAGCTCTAAAGCTAATCACATAGGCAACTATCAGGATATCACCAAAAGCTAGGGATTATGTCAGTGAATACATAGAATTTGGCTAAAATGAATTAAATAAAAATGCATGGAAATAAACAGAAAATAAAAATGATAAACTCTGTAAAAAATGCAAAAGAAATTAACCATAAGGTGTTTATTTGTCCACAGTGAAGTTTAAGGGAATACAATTGCCTGTAATTAGTAAATAATAGAAAAGAGAAGAAAGATATAAAATATCAAAAAATTTTAAAAAGTGGTTGTCTCAATGTATTAAAAGTATATAAAGCAAAATTAAATAAAAGAGATGTAGATTTACAAAGACAAGGAAATATTTTTAAGGCATAATGTTAATATTTAATAAAAATTAAATCTTTGGGCTGGGTATTAGACAAGGGCTTTATAATTTTTTCACTCTATAATATACATGCTTCTCAGTTATGATATATCTTATAGAGGTGGTAGGAAGGGCTTTGGCACTCAGCACTCTTCCTGTTCTTCCACTAGTGCAAAGAACAATAGAGTAATTGAAGAGTGTGAATGGAGCAAAGTTTCAGGAACAAGTCTTATATTAATAAGAAGAAAAAGAGAGGATAAATCTATAGTAGCCTTCCAAATTCCAAACATGTTTGGTACATTGACAGACATTCAAAACTATATCCATGAACTCATGAACATAATTTCCTTTGAACTTTACAGTGACCCTATTAAATAAATAAGGTAACTATTTATATATTATTTTGTAATGGATTAGGAACCTGAAGTTCAGTGAACTGTGTAAATTTTTCATCTTTGTTAGGTTAGTAAGTTAAGAAAAAGACAACTGGATCTAGACCTCTGATTGCAAAATACATTATTTTTTCTTGCATCACATGCACACCAGATAATCCATGAATAATTTTCTACTTTTGCTAAGAAGAAAACAGTGCAGGGGGTTGGGGGTGTCAGAAGAAAGAAGGGGAAAAATATGAGATATTAAATCCAGGTATGAAATAAAGCCAGGTTAAAAAAAAAGAGATACAATGTATCTAGAACCTAGTTTTTCTGAAACATACAATAAATTGATTCTAATCTTGTTTGAAAGTAGGATAGTAACTCTATAATACTTACCTTCATTTCAAAATTAAACTAAACCTTATGGAAGTTGAGATCTAATAATAATGACATTCACAAAGCATTCTAGCTAGGAATTCTTCTAAGCAATTTTACAATTTAAAGATGAGAAGAAAACAATCAATTTATCCCAGGAATGCAAATAGCACAGTAATTTTAGATTACAAATGTTCTGACATTAAGACTAAATAGTGGGTGACATCAGAATCATGCTAAAGTGAGCTTCTCCCTTTTTCTGTCCCCTTCAATCTACAACCAGTAGAACATCTACAGCCTAACAAAGGTGACTCTGCCCACCACACCAGGACCCCAGAGAATTTCACACATCTGTACATCCAAAGTTGAGTGGACTGGAATACACAGAGGAGGTGGAATTGGGGCACAGCAGAGGTGGTTCCTATGATCCCAGATCCCCATTCATGGCTGCCCAGCCTGCAGTCTCAGAGAACCTAACAGCATCAGGGGAGGCAGTACATACAGCTCCAGCCTCCCAGGCATATCCATGCCCGCAGCCATAGGCAAATGGAAAGCAGTGGTAACAGAACGTGCAATGCTTTCCTCTAGTCTGGGAGGTGCCCATAACTCTGGGACACACCTCCCAACCACAGCAGGTGCACCCATGAATCTGACAAATCTGGACACAGCAGAGGCACCTGGCCTCCAAACCACCCTTTCCCTCCCTCTGTGGTGGAGGAGCCTGTGACTCATGGGATCTTGGAACGTGGAGGCATTGCCATTCCAGTGACCCAGGTGGTGACACTGGCAGTAGCAAGGCACCAATAACCCCAGAGTCACAAGCAGTGACAGTGAAAGCACCAGGCTACACCTCTGACAGAGGTGTTGGAGGGTGGAAAATGCTAATTCTCAAATATACCGGAGGCAGCTAAGGTAAGAGTAACCAAAACCTGTGCTATACCGTCACCTACTGAAAAACAAAAGAAAGTCTTCTAATTTCTAACCTGTTAAATCATTAGAATAAAGTTTTTTATTAAAAAAAAAGGTTTACCTAAAGAAGAAAGGTGTTCTCTGTTTCAAATGTGATGGCAGAGGAAAACTCATTAAGCACCATGAAGAACCACAGTTACACTGAACCCCAAAAGGTAACAATTCTCCAGGAACCAAACTTAAAGTCATGGAGTATCGTGATCTAACTGATAGCGAATTCAAAATAGCTGTCATGAAGAAACTCAATGAGCTACAAGAAAACTCAGAAAGGCAATTCAATAGGCTCAGGAATAAAATTAATGAACAGAAGGAATACTTTACCAAAAATATTGAAACCCTAAAAAGAAAGAGAGGGAAATTCTGGAGCTGAAAATCTCAATAAGCCAGATGAGGAATGCATTAGTAAGCATTGAAAATAGAGCAGACTATATGGAAGAGAGAATTAGTAAGCTCAAAGGTAGAAATCTAGAAATGATACAGGTAAAAGAGGAGAAAGAATTAAGATCTAAAATAAGGAAATTCTTTTAGAACTATCTGACTCTTTTATGAAGGGACATATTAGGATAATGGATATCCCAGAAGAAGAAGAGAGGGAGAAGGGAACAGAGTTTATTTAAAGAAATAATATCTGAGAACTCCACAAACCTGGGCAGAAAATGGAAATGAAAGTCCATGAAGCTAAGAGAATACTTAATTACTTCAACACAAAAAGACCTTCTCCAAGACACATTATATTAAAACAATCAAAAGTCAGTGACAAAAAAAGGCTTTTAAAGGCAGCCAGGGGAAAATGGATGGTAACCTATAAAGGAACAAATATTTCTCAGCAGAAACTCTACAGGCCAGGACAGAGTGGAATGACATTTTAAAAATACTGAAAGAAAAAAACTGTCATGGACGAGGGGAAGATGGCGGAAGAGTAAGACGCAGAGATCACCTTCCTCCCCACAGATACACCAGAAAAAAACTGTCAGCCTAAAACACCCTATCCAACAAAGTTATCATTCAGATATGAAGGAGAAATTAAGACTTTTCTAGACAAACAAAAGTTGAGAGAGTTCATCAATACTAGACCTGCTTTGTGAGAAATGTTGAAAAGAGGTATTTTACCAGAAACAAAAAGGCAAAACTACACAAAACTTTGAGTAAGGTGATAAATAGAATCAGAAAATTGCAACTACATATCAGAATAGGTTTTATAGCATAAAGGTTAAAGAAGAAAAGTAATAAAAATAACTATAGCTACTTCAATTTGTTAACAAACTCACAACATAAAAAGGGGTAATTTGAGACAAAAAAACCCAGAAAAGTTGAAGAGGAAAATGGCAGACTCCTATAGGCAAATGAAGATAAGGTTCTATCAGCAGAAAAAGGATTATTTTATCTATGAGATACGTTAAACGAACCTCATGGTAACCATGAAACATAAATCTAGAGCAGAAATGCAAAACATAAAAACGATGAAACAAAAAATGAATTCTCCCCAAAATTCAAAAAAGATATTACACCTATCCTTCTCAAATTCTTCCAAAAATTTGAAGAGGAGAGAACACTTCTTGACTAATTTTATGAGGCCAATATTACCCTGATGCCAAAACCAGGCAAGGATGACACAAAAAGTAACACAGACTAATATCTCATATGGTCATAGATGCAAAAACCCTCAACAAAATATTAGGAAACTGAATATAACAATACACTAAAAGGATCCTATACTCTGATCAAGTGGTTTTTATTCCAGGGATGCAAGGATGGTTCAACCTCTGCAAATCAATCAATGTGATACACCACATAAAGAAAATGAAGGATAAATATTATATGACTATCTCAATAGATGCAGAAAAAGCATTTGACAGGATTCAACACCCATTTATGATAAAAAAAATTCCTCAATAAAATGGGTATTGAAGGAATGTACTTCATCATAATAAAGGCCATAAATGACAAACCCACAGCTTACATCATAATCATCTGTAAAAAACTGAGAGTTATCCTTCTAAGATCAGGAACAATACAAGAATGACCACTTTTACCACTCTTATTGAACATAGTATTGAAAGTCCTAGCCAGAGAAATTAGGCAAGAAAAAAGGGGTATCCAAACTGAAAAGGAAAAAGTAAAACTGCCACTATTTGTGAATGACATAATTTTATAGAGAGAAAACCATAGAGTCCCCCAAAATGTTATTATAAGTAATAAATAAATGAGTAAAGTTGTAGGATACAAATCAATACACAAAAATCTGTTGTGTTTCTATATGCTAACAAATGAGCTAGCTGAAAGAGAAACAAGAAAACAATCCTATGAAGAAAATACCTAGGAATAAATTTAAGCAAGGAGGCTAAAGACCTGTACATTGAAAACTCTAAAACATTGATGAATGAAATTGAAGACAACACACAAAAAAATGGAGAAATATTTTGTGCTGATGAATTGGAAGAATTAACGTTGTTAAAATGTCCATATTACCTAAAACAATCTATAGATTCAATGCAATCCCTATCAAACTCCCAATGATATCTTTCACAGAAATAGAACCAAAAAGAAGTCCTAAAATTTGTATGGAACCACAAAAAACCCCAAATAGCTAAAACAATCCTGAGAACGAAGGACAAAGCAGCTTGAGGTATCACACTCCCTGATATCAAAGTATATTACAAAACTATAGTATGTAAAACAGTATGGTATTAAAAAAACACATAGATCAATGTAACAGAATTGAGAGCCCAGAAATAAACCCACACATATACAAACAATTGACTTATAACAAAGGAGTAAAGAACATACTGAAGAAAGGATAGCCTCTTAAGTAAATGATTTTGGAGAAACTGGAAAGCCACATGTAATGACACTAGACCACTACCTCACACTATACACAAAAATCAACTCAAAATGGATCAGAATTAAATGTAAGAACGGAAATCATAAAACTCCTAGAAGAAAAGATAAGCAATACACTCTTTGGCATTGGCCTTAGCAATAACTTTCTGGATATGTCTCCTCAGGCAAGGGAAACAAAAGCAAAAATAAACAAATGAGACTATATCAAACTAAAGAACTGCACAACAAAGGGCACCATCAACAAAATGAAAAGGCAACCCACTGAGTGGGAGAAGATATTTGCAACTCATATGTCTGCTAAGGGGTTAATATGCAAAATATATAAAGAACTCATAGAACTTAATGACAACAACAACACACCTGATTAAAAAATGGGCAGAGGAGCTGAATACACATTTATCCAAAGAATACATACAGATGGCCAACAGGCACACTGAAAGATGTTCAACACCACTAATTATTTGGGAATTGCAAATCAAAACCACAATGAGATATCACCTTACACATGTCAGAATGTCTATTGTTAAAAAAAAAATAAAAAATAAAAAATGTTGGCAAAGATGTGGAGAAGAAGGAACCCTTGGGCACTGTTGGTGAGAATGTAATACTTGGGAAACAGGACAGAGCTTCTTTAAAAAGTTAAATATAGAACTATCATATGATCCAGCAATTCCACTCCTGGGTATTTATCCAAAGAAAACAAAAACACTGATTCAAAAAGATATATCACCCCTATGTTCATTGAAGCATTATTTATTGATTAATTTATTTATTTTTGCTGTGTTGGGTCTTCGTTTCTGTGCGAGGGCTTTCTCTAGTTGTGGCAAGCGGGGGCCACTCTTCATCGTGGTGTGCAGGCCTCTCACTATCGCAGCCTCTCTTGTTGTGGAGCACAGGCTCCAGACTCACAGGCTCAGTAGTCGTGGCTCATGGGCCTAGTTGCTACACGGCATGTGGGATCCTCCCAGAGCAGGGCTCAAACCCATGTCCCCTGCATTAGCAGGCAGATTCTCAACCACTGCACCACCAGGGAAGCCCCCATTGCAGCATTATTTATGATTGCCAAGATATGGAGCAACCTAAGTGCTCATGGATACAGGAATAGATAAGGAAGGTGTTGTATGAATATAGAATAGAATACTACTCGGCCATTAAAAAGATGAATTCTTGCCCTTTGCAACAACATAGATGGACCTTGAGGGTATTATACTAAGTGAAATAAGTCAGATGGAGAAAGACAAATACCATATAATTTCACTCATATGCTGAATATGAAATACAAACAAACTAAAAACAAAATAGATGAACAAACCAGACCAAAGAAAAGCAAACACTATGGATACAGAGAACAAAGCAGTGGTTAACAAAGGAAAATGGGTGCAAGGTGGTGCAAAATGGTAAAAGGGGACACTAAATTTTTAGTGGTTGGCATGCTGTAGTATATAGTAGAAATATAATGTTGTACACATGAAACTTACATAATGTTATAAAATATAGTATTATAAGCCAGTTACCTCAAAAAGAAGATTAATTAAAAGATGGTAAAACTTATACTTGAAAGGCAGAGAAGATGTTAGAGGTAGTTTTCAACAGGTTGTTGAAAGCAAAGAAAGATCAAATGCAATTTATAATATTCAGTGAAAATAAGTTTGCATCCCAGTTAAACAAGCTAAAAGAACGTCCTTATAACACTAAATTGTCATGAAAAATAAACACATTTTAAAAAGTAAGAACTCTGAGAATAATAACGTGAAAACAATGAAGGAATAAATTTCCACACATATTAATTAGTGTATACACTCATCCTATATTTGCCTGACTTCTTACCATTCCTAAGAATACTAACTTATTAAAGATATTTCAAATAGAAAATCAGTTAATCAATAATAGTTTGCTTTTGTTTTTAACTCAATTCATAAAATCAGAGTAAAGCTTTTGAAAGGTCTTCCTTCAAAGGTGAAACTTCTAATATTATTGTAAGCACTATTATATATTTAACTTATAAATTCAACATTAATAATAAAATATGTTTTCTTGTGGTGCTCGTACAAATACAAATTTTACTGGACGATAAGAGTAACTGTAAAAAACAATTTACTAAAACAAAAAAATAATGGAGCAGAATGTTTTTAGAACTGATTAAAATGAATTTATAATCCATAATTGTGTCTGGTCTGAGATATTCTACCAGTTGAATTGAAGCTGTCATCAACAGTTACATACATATGTGAATAATTGAATATAAAAGTTTTGGGAAGAAACTGATCTTTGTTATAAAAATAAGTATCCTTCAATGACATTGGACATATTCATAAATTAATCCTGTAAATTATCTTTGCACTTTCCTCAAAATAGGATTGAATTCTTTGATAAAAATATTTAATGAGGGGCTTCCCTGGTGGCGCAGTGGTTGAGAGTCTGCCTGCCGATGCAGGGGACACGGGTTCGTGCCCCGGTCCAGGAAGATCCAACATGCTGCGGAGCAGCTGGGCCCGTGAGCCGTGGCCACTGAGCCTGCGCATCCAGAGCCTGTGCTCCGCGACGGGAGAGGCCACAGTGGTGGGAGGCCCGCATACCGCAAAAAAAAAAAAAAAAAAAAAAAAAAAAAAAATTAATGAAAGGCTTCCCTGGTGGCGCAGTGGTTGGGGGTCCGCCTGCCGATGCAGGGGATGCGGGTTTGTGTCCCAGTCTGGGAGGATCCCGCGTGCCGCGGAGCGACTGGGCCCGTGGGTCATGGCTGCTGGGCCTATACATCCGGGGCCTGTGCTCCGCAGCGGGAGAGGCCGCAGCAGTGAGAGGCCCGTGTACTGAAAAAAAAAAAAAAAAAAAAAATTAATGAAGAGTCAAAAACTTCCATTTAAAAAACTTTTTGTATATTGCAATTACTGAAATCACAATTTTTGCAAACTTAATGTTAAGAGCTGAACAAATTAATTGGTTAGAGATCATATAATGTACAAAATGTAATTTTGTAATTCTAAAATTGTATTTTACAATATCTTGACATATGGAAAAATTATTTTAATACATGTATTATTTGAATTGGATAAATGTATATTCTTTATCTGAATAAAAAGTAACTGAATATACCTATAATTTTCCAGTGACAAAAATTGGCAAATGTTAAAGAAAACATAAATTTTTCTTATATAAATATTTTTCAAGAAAGATACTCTAAAGAGAGGCAAAAATGATAGCACCTGTGATATTTAGAATAAAAAATGTACATAGGTAAATATTTTTAAAAAGGAATTGAGAATATTTCCACTTAGCACAATTTGCTGTGGGCTTATTAAGGGAATATTTTCTTCATTAAAAATATTATGATCTACAGAGAAGAGTCAATTGAAATGTTGACAATTTCAAATTCAGTAATCATAAAATGCAATTTTTTTTCAGTAATCATAAAATGCAATTTTGATGAAGATTTCAGATAATTTTTTTAATAAACTAAAATGTCTAAGACTAATTTGAAAATTATCCTTCAGAAAAATAATAGTGACATAGTAATGGAGATACTCATAAGAAACTGAATAAGATACATGGATATACATGGATACATATTGGCATACATAAAAATATACTAATATATCCACCAAGAATAATTATACTGTTCCAGTTTATATGATAAATTATATATTTACACTAGATATAAGAGAGATACAAACCAAATTCCTATTAGGCAATATACAGCTTCACTAAAGAGGTGTCACTGCAGTGGGTATTGAAAAGTTGAATTCAGGGGCTTCCCTGGTGGCGCAGTGGTTGAGAGTCCGCCTGCCAATGCAGGGGATGCGGGTTCGTGCCCCAGTCAGGGAAGATCCCACATGCCACCGAGCAGCTGGGCCCGTGAGCCATGGCCGCTGAGCCTGCGCGTCCGGAGCCTGTGCTCCGCAGCGGGAGAGGCCACAACAGTGAGAGGCCTGCGTACAGCAAATAAATAAATGAATAAATAAATAAAAAATAAATAAAAGTATAAAAAGTTGAATTCATGGAAACAGCATAGAATGGTGGTTGCTAGAACCAGAGGGTGTGGGAAATTGGGTGATGTTGGTCAAAGGGTATAAACTTTCTGTTATAAGATACATAAGTTCTGGGGATCTAGTGTACAGCATGATGACTCTAGTTAACAATATTGTATTATATACTTGAAATTTCCTAAGACAGTATATCTAAATGTTCTCACTACAAAAATAAAACATAGGTAGCTATGTGAGGTGATTAATGTGTTAACTAATTTTATTGTTCTAATCGTTTCACAATTTATGCATATGTCAATTGCAATGTTATACACATTAAATTTATACAATTTTATTTGTCAATCATACTTCAATAAAGTTGGAAAAATAAAATTACATGCAGTATTCCCATTGCTGCAAATGGAGGAAAGCAGGCAGACTACTACAAATAAACCAAGTGAGACGTAACAAGGATCTAACTTAGGAAAATAAGGAGATGAAGGAAAAGTGGGTTAGTATATTAGATCCAAGAACTGTTTTGCTTTTCGTGTGTGAAATACTTGTGTTCAAATCACAGTTCTGCTACAGTTTTAGCCTTATTCCCCTAGTTAAATAACTTTGCATCTCTAAACTTTATTATTCTTACTTGTAAAATGAAGAGAGTAATGCATACCATGCAAGGATTTTGTGAGCATTAGAAATAATACTTCTAGAATACCTGGAACAGTCCTAGCAAATATTAGCTTCCACATAACACAATTCACATTCATATCCTTCCTGTATTAGTTGGAAAGAGAAATATCCAGTGGATGGGGAGATATTAAGTTTTCTGTAGGATGTCTGATGCAAACCTTCATCTTTATCTCTGCTATCAAATATTTTTGAAAGCTATATTGACTATTGATAGTTTCTACTTATGCAAGTTTGGAGACTTACTAAGATTTATGTCATAGGAAAGCATAGGTTACAAAGAGAGAACACACACAACACCTATCCAGAAGATGTGGCATAAATTAACATCTTGATTATGCATATTATTTCAGATACTGTATTTTTTCTCATTCTTATAGCTTCTTTTTACAGTTTTTTTGTGTGTGAAATTTTCTATTTTCATTCATTGTGAGATAACTTTCCTTTACATCAAAGAGCTCAGTTAGATTAGTTGCTTTAAAATTCTTGTCCAGGGCTTCCGTGGTGGCTCAGTGGTTGAGAATCTGCCTGCTAATGCAGGGGACACGGGTTCGAGCCCTGGTCTGGGAGGATCCCACATGCCGCGGAGCAACTAGGCCTGTGAGCCACAACTACTGAGCCTTTGTGTCTGGAGCCTGTGCTCCACAACAAGAGAGGCCACGGTAGTGAGAGGCTCGCGCACCCCGATGAAGAGTGGCCCCCACTTGCCACAACTAGAGAAAGCCCTCGCACAGAAACGAAGACCCAACACAGCAAAAATAAATTAATTAATTAATAAACTCCTACCCCCATCTTCTAAAAAAAAAAAAATTCTTGTCCAGTAATACTAACATATGTGTAATCTCAGGGTTAGTCTTGGTTGACTGTTATCTTTCTTGAGAAATGGTCACATTTTCTTGGTTCTTCATATGCTGGTAATTTTGAACATTGTTACATTCTTCCAAAGGGTGTTGATATTTTTTTTGTTTTGTTTTACAAGGCAATTAAATTTGTTGACCTGAAACTGCAAACTCTATCTCTTAGGAAATAGTTCAAATCTCAATTAAATTACTTTATCCATAGGGCTAACTTGAGTTGCCCTGTTCATGAATAGTTCAGAGGTCAAAAATTTGGACAGTTTATATGCAGAATTTGGGGCTCCCCATTCTCTGGATCTCTCCTTCATGAGATTCTCCCCTAAATTTTAACCTAAACTCTTCTTTCTCATTCTTCAGGCCACAAGGACTGATTTTTCTAAAAGAATTTTAGCTTTTGTGAATAATGCTAACTGTGACCTTACCTTAAAGCCATAAGAATGAGAAATTAACCTTAGGCATTTCCTTCTTTTAAGGGTCAACCCCTGTCCAGAATCTGACTGCTTTTGTTTGCTCTCCCAAGCTTTTGGGTGTTTTTTGTTTTCCCCTGACTTTACAATGGTTATTTGCTGCAGGATCAGTCCAGCGGGAACTTATTCAGCTATATTGGAAGTGGAAATAGTTATAAGTATTTAAAAATCACCCTGGGTGTGGTGTGAAAAAGAGTTGACAGTGAGGAAAGAGACACCAGTTAGAAATAGTAGTATTCTGGGTGTAAGATGATGGACATTTGAGGTAGGAATATAAAGCGAAGCATATTAAAAAGAGAGATGTTTATAAGATTAAATATTTAGCTTTGGGGAACTGATTGGATGTGATATATAAGAGAGTAGATTCTAAGTGGTGACACAGGAAAGGAGGTGAAAGGGGAAGAAGAAAAGGATGCAATCTGAACATTAAAACCAAAATGGAGCTCTAAAGCAGGCACTTTGGAACAGCAGCCTAAACCTCAGCAAAAGCAAGCTTGGCTTAAAATATAGATTTGGCAATCATCAGCATTTAGGTGGCAATAAAAACAATGACAATTTATGAGTTTTTCCAGAAAGAGTATGTAGATAAAAAGAGAAGAGAGTTTGAAACAAAACGCTGAAATAAAGTTTGGAATAGCCAAAGTATCCTAGGCCTGCTGAGGATAGTTTAAAAGATGATGTGAAAAATAAGATCTGATTCATGCAAACGTAAGCAACTCTCAGTTTTGACTGGAAAAAATGAGAGAGAGTTATGGAAAAGTGAGGATGCAGTGGGGCAGGAGGAGGTTTTTTAATGGAATAAGCCTGAATATGGATTAATTGTACAGTTATCCCCTGGTAAATCTCAAAACTACTTCCAGACAAAACTCTCTCTTGAGCACAAACCCTGCCTTAGTTGTGTCTATTTGGTAGATATTTATTTTTAGACATCTCAAATTTGAGTTTTGAAAAGATGATTTCATTGTCTTTAACCCTAAGACTTCTCTTTTTCTCAACCCCAATAATAGTATTACTACATACAATTATAGAAACTATAAAACAAAATCAGAATACTTATTTTCCATTATTCCCACATCTTATTGGTTCTCCTCTTAAACTTCTTCCGAGTGTGTCAGTAACCTTTTAGTCCCCTCTTCCCATCTCTGCTCATCTTTTTTTCTGAAATCAGCTTTCTAATTAATTTATTTGCCATAAATTCATTTTCCTCATGGCTACCAGATTTAGCCCTCTAAAATTTAATCTCCTTACATCACATTTAAAAATGCAGATTGATCTCCCAATGGTTGGCATACTTCTATCCTTATATTCCACCCACAGATTTTCATTTTGTTTTTCAAATGATCTGTGTTCTTCCACTACTCTGGGGCTTTTCAGGTGTTTCCTATTTTGTTTTAAATGTTTATTTCTTCTTCAGTTTCTAAGCTTCTATTAACCCCTAAAGACTTAGTTTAAATGTTAGCACGTCTATAGAAACTTTGATCTGTGTAGACAGAATTAATCACTTTTTTCTGTGTACTCATAAATTTAAAACTGTATAGCAATTACAGTACTCATTACATTATTATACTGGCATTAATTGTTTATTGGCCCAGGGAAACATTAGTTCTTTGGGGGCATTTATTACATCCTAATTGTTTTTATTTCCCTTCTTACTCTGTGCCTGTCTCAACCCCAAGGTTTAGTGGAGGAACGGCCATATTGTAGTTGCTCAATAAATGTTTGCTGAGTAAATTTGTTTGAGGTTCCTGTGAGTTAACTGAGTTCATCATGGCTGTATATATGGCAATGTAGAAACTTGGAAATGTCTTCTGACCTTAATTCTAAGACTCTTGCCATCATAAACAAAGGACTGACCTGCCACGACTGCAGGTAAATATAGACTTTACCTCTTATCTCAATGCTAGCTGTGTCTTTCTGCCTGTGATATTTTAAAATCTATTTGATGATTGTGAACATTAGTATCTCTGTTTTGAAATCTCTCAATCTTAAATTCTCGATCCTTATGCTTTGGTCTTTTAATATATTTCATTGCAGATTTCAGTTTTATTATTATTTAATTTTTTATGTTCTGAGAAAATCATCATATCATTCTTTCTCTGAACTTCAGCCTCACATTAGGAACATAGTTAAAAATGCCCATCTCTCAGGGTTATAGTTAGAGTAAAAGAAAGCACATTTATAAATCTGTCTATATTAACTCATTTCATATCCTTCTAAAATCCTAGCTTATTGGAGGAATCCATTGTGTTTGCATCTGTTACCCTTTTCTTCTTTGTAAAACCAATTTAGGATTATACTGTACGAATTTTGACTTTATTGAGTCTCTCTTTTGTCTTGAGCTAATCTTCCTTTTAAGACTGAAGACATGGACATTACAAAATCTTTCTCTGAACTTTTAGAAAGCTGCTCTTATATAGGACAGGTTTTACATCTGGTTATGCTTGTATCTGCTTACTGAGATGTCCTGTTACTTTATGAAACTCCCTCCTCTTTGATTTTACCAATTAGTGTTTTGATGATAAGGATTTAGATAAAAGTTTGCCACAGTATTTCTTTAATAATCAATAAATCATTTTGCCAGTATGCTCATTACTGATTCTGCAGCACCTGAAATAGTGTCTGACAAAAAATGTGTTTGGCTAAATGATCAGAGTCCTATTTTTATTTGACTGAACTTACAGCCAAAAGCTGAATGATGATAGCTCAGAGTGATAATAAAAACAGACATTTCTCAATACTATGTGCCAAAAATTTTATGTATATTATTTTAATTAATCTTCATAACAATTTTACTGTAATTATCTCCATCTAAAAGCTGAGGAAACTAGGAAATGAGAGGTTTCACTACATGTAAGCTCTGTACCAGATTTATAACCTAAATTTGGGGAATAACAATTTATTCAACAACCAAAAAACATTTATTGAATATTTACTCATTATGTGTCAGGCATCTGAGTTTGATAGAGAGCCTGATAACATTTTTTTTCTAGTTATTAGAGAAGGAAAGGCAGAACTTGACTTCTAGCTCAGTACGGCAGACAGAATAATAATGTTGAAGCCATCTCCTCCCCACTCCAATTTTAATAAATAATGTAAAATGTATTAAAGGCAACTTGTAGATGTGCTAGAAAACAAGAAGAGATACATTCTGTAAATCAGAAAGTTATGAGAGTTTTATAAAAAGTAAGAAGTCGAAAGAATTAGGCTAAAGAAAGAAATCACAGCCCAAGACAAGTGCAAGAAAAGAAACCTGAAAAAAAATGGACATGGCTTCCAAGCGTGTTTCAAAGGCAAAAGCCACTGATAATGGGATCAAGAGAGGTCCCAGGGACCACCGACAGGTTGTTGTATAGGGTATTCCACTCAATCAGAGAAAACATGCTTCTTTCCTTGTTTAACATCTCCCCTGATCATCAAATTACTCTCCCCCACTTAGTCCAAGCAGCAAACTGCAGAGACATCTACCCTGGGCAGGAGATAGTGAGCGTGGGCGGATGCCCTCCCGGGCATATGGAGCAGAGCCGTCTCTCAAGTGGCTGGTAACATCATGAAGAAGTGAGATGCCCATATGCAGATTAACTCTTAACTACCCTACTGCTAAAGATTTCTGCCTCTCCATCCCAGATAGTCTTCACAAAGACTGAATATTCAGAGACAAGGAAACGGGGAGCTTCCATATGTAAAACAAAGCAGACAGGCAAGAATCACTAGATATTAGATATTTTCATTCACCACTCTTGAAAGGAGGCAACAAACTCAATAAATTAAAAAATTCTCCCATAGCTGTACACACACACACACACACACATATAATATATATATATATATATATATATATATATATATATATATATATATGCCTTATTTATTTATTTATTTATATTTATATAAAAGAACAGAACTTTAAGTAAAAGGTGGGGAGAGGAACGGAGGAGGGAAGGCTTACCAAGAAGTTCTACATCTGTATAAAACTTCACAGGTCAGGGGACAACACACAGTGAAGTTATGGAAAAAAAATGAAATTATGTAGTAATGTACCACTATCCTTCAGCCAGTAACACTTTGAACATATCCAGTGGGACATGTTACTTCTCTCAGCAAAAGACCACCCATATTTTTTTCAATGGGAAAATGCATTTTTTATTGTGGTAAAACATATAATGTTAAATTTATCATCTTAACCAATTTTTGAAAGTACAGTTCAGTGGTATTAGGTATATTCATATTGTCATACAACAAATCTCTAGACTTTTTCATCCTGCAACACTGAAATTCTATACTTACTAAATACTAATACTCTCTCTTGTCTTCTTTCAGTTTTGGGGAACTGAATTTTTATTTTCTGCTTCTATGATTTTGACTCCTTTATATACTTCATATGGGTGGAATCATACAATATTTGTCCTTTTGTGACTGGTTTATTTCACTAAGCATAATGTTTTTGAGGCTCAGCCATGTTGTAGCATGTGATAGGATTTCCTTACTTTTAAGGCTGCATAATATTCCATTATATGTATATACCATATTTTCCTCATCCATTCATCTGTTGATGGACATTTGGATTGCTTCTACCTCCTGGATATTTTGAGTAACGCTGTGATAAACATGGATGTGCAAATATCTCTTTGAGATCCTTTTTTAAAGTCCTTTGGATATATACCCAGAAGTGGGATCGCTGAATCTTATGATGATCCTGTGACTCTGGGTAATAATACTGAATGTAAAAGGAATTTACTTATGGATATAAATGTGGGTTGTAAGAAAGATGAATAAATAAATTTTGTTAAAATCAAATTGAAAATAAAACATCTATAACCAGTGGGCTTGAAAGTCTTCTATTTTTTTTAGAACACTGACTATATTGCTTTGTTGTCTTCATTTTAATTTGGTTTTCTCCAATATTAGTGAGGTTTTATAAATGAAATTTTTTTCAGCTGACTTCCTGGAAATATTACCTTTGAGAATGTCTAGCTACTCCCCTCACAGCTCGCCTTTGCTGTTCATTTGGGACTAAAGAATAGCTTGTCATCCTGGCCATCTCACATCATTATCTAGCTTCTTAGAAATCAGCTAATGACATTAATTAAAAAATAACAACTTTGACTGTCCTGCTCTAATAATCTGATGTTGTAACCAAGTTAGGAAATGAGGGACTTCCCTGGCGGTCCAGTGGTTAAGGCTCTGTGCTCCCAATGCAGGGGGTGCAGGTTCCATCCCTGGTTGAGGACTAAGATCCCACATACCATGCAGCACGGTTGGAATAACTAACTAAATTGGTTTTAAAAAGAAAGGAAAAAAGAAAATTGTGCTTTATCGGTACAGTGATGTTAATGTTAAAAGGACTAAGAAGTACCATCTGGAATAGAAGAAAGGTGGGTATGCTTTTTATGATAAAAATATTACTAAGTAAAGAAGAAAAGCTATTTTAATTCTACGCATATATAAGCATTATGTGATCTTATGATTAATTATTTTTCCCTTTCCTTCTGCTTTTTCTTAGATGTTCTTGGCAGCCCTGTCACTCAGCTTTATTTCTAAGTCACTAAGTGCAATCATTATGAAAAGTTCCATCACTCAAATAGAAAGGAGATTTGACATATCATCTTCTACTGTTGGCTTAATTGATGGAAGCTTTGAAATGGGTAATTTTTGTTTCTGTTTTGATTATTACTTAGTAACGAGATTTTGAGAGGTATAAAAGTGTTCACATATGTTCTACACCACTGATCCTTAACCAGGGGTAAATTGTCCCCATCCCCACCCCCTGCCCAGGGGCAATTTGGCAATATCTGGAGATATTTTTGGTTGTCATCTCTGAGGATTAGGGAATGTCACTGGCATCTGGTGGTAGAGGCCAGGGATGCCTTGAAACATCCCACAATGCACAAGACAGCCTCCAAAACAAAGAATTACCTAGTCCAGAATGTCAAAAGTGTAGAGGTTAAAAGACCCTGATCTTACACAGACTCATTGCCTGCAAACTAATATTTTGCAGGGCTAAAACTTCTCTTTCTCAAGATGCCCTAGTGCAAAAAAAAGTTGGAGAGAGGATTATGATTCTGATGATTTGAGGAGAGGAGAACAATTTTGAAGCAATCTTTGTTAGGGTCTACTGTTGAAATGCATATAAAATTTGGGGTTAAAAGTCTTTTTTGTTTTTAGAACATTGAGTATATTGTTTTGTTGTCTTCATTTTAATTTGGATTTCTCCAATAATAGTGAGGTTTTATATAATTATTTAACATTCTTTTCTCTTATTTTATGAACTGGTCGCTGATTACCTCTGCCCATTTTCCTTTTCCCCCCACTTTTTAATGATTTGAAGGGATTCAAAAATTATGTCTGTTTTATAGATTACACATTTTTTTTACAAGTTTGCTCTTTATCTTTTAGCCTTTTAAAAAATATACTTGTTTATTGAATGTTTAAAAAATAATTGTGTAAAGGAAGACCCATCTATCTTTTGGTCATGAATTCTGCCTTTTCATGATTCAAGAGGTTATTACACCATACATATCCTTCACTTTTCCACCTTCTAGGTTTAATGAAACCATCTAGAACTTTAGTATTAGACTGTGATTAGCTTTAAATTCTAACTCATTGTATATCTCTTTATATTGAGGAATTGATTCTTATTATCTTTGTTAAACTTTGTAGCTATTTCAAAGCAATTATTTGGACATGGTTATCAGTTTTACTGGTTTCCTTCTTAACACTATTTCTTGAACCTTATGACTTCAAGTCTCATCTTTAGTTTTTCTGGAGTATATCTTCAAGTAGTTTTTTTTTCCAGAAATAATTGAACATAAGACATATTTTCTGAGCCCTTGCATGTTGGAAAATGTATTTATTTTACTAACATAGTCAACTGATAATTTGAGTATGAAATTAAAACTTCAGAATCTTTTTTTCTCAGAACATTTAAAACATTTATCTATTGTGTTATAACACAATATTATACATAAGAAATCATTACCAGTATCATTGTCATGCACTGATAGGACCTCTTCTTTATGCCTGAATTTCAAAAATTTTAACAACATATACCTAGGACGGTGTCTTTTACATTATTTATGCTGGAGAAATGTATAAATTTTAATCTGATGTCTTAAACCTTCCTTTACCTCAGGAAATTTATTTTCTATATTTAAATTTGTCCCTTCCCCTCTATATTCTTCTGAAACATATATGAATATTAAATTTTCTGGCTATTTTTTCACTTCAAGTTTTTCTTTCTAAAATTTGACCTTTTTTTTTCTTGAAACTCCATCAGTCTTTGCTGATGCCATCTTTCATCTTATTGTATCAGGTCCCAATATATACATTTCTGTAGAGTATTTTAAATTTGCAACAATATTTTATTGTTCTCTTATTATTTTTAGTCTGCTAGTTTTTATTTTATGGATGCAACATACCTTTGTACCTCTAGAGATACTAACTGGATTTTTTCAAAGTGTCTTCTCTTCTTAGTTTCCTCATTTAACTGTTTTCTTCATGGGTTACTTTATCTGCTGGTTCAGTTTGGTGCTTTTACTTCATGTTATTTTTTTCCATCAAACGTTCAGTAATTCTTCATTGTTGTCTGTTCGTTATTATACTTGTAGCTCCAGATGGACTGGAATTGGTCATGACCCCCTCCACTTAGACTGGTCTTCTTCCCCTTTTGAATCTAAATAACTTATAGCTAACATTAAATCTCAAGTGACCTCTCCTCCAGGAAACTTTCCTGAAACCTCTAATTAATTTAAGCTTCCCCTTTCTGTGGTCTAAGAGTACTTCTGCCCATTTATCTATTTTTGTCATTGGTAGGTAAGTACTTTTAGAGCAGATACCATGCACTGTTTATTCTTTTCCTCTATTTATGGCTTCTAACCCCATGACAAGTACTTAATAAGAAATTAAAGATTTCTAGGAGTGAATGAAAAATGCATGAATAAATACCTTCCCTCAGGTATTTTTGTCGATTTTTCTCCATTCCAGTACAACCCTTTCAACTCCAAATTCTTCCTAAAATTTTGCTTCACTAATATCGCCAAGTAATTCAAGTACTTTAGTTCTTATCTAAAGTCAATTCTGCTTATTATTAACACCATACGACTTTATAGTGAGTGGCTTAAGGTAAGTGAGTTTCATCTTAATTAAATTACCTGGGACTTCCCCAGTGGTGCAGGGGTTAAGAATCCACCTGCCAATGCAGGGGACACGGGTTCGATCCCTGGTCTGGGAAGATCCCATATGCCACAGAGCAACTCAGCCCATGAGCCAAAACTACTGAGCCCACGTGCCACAAGTACTGATCTCACGTGCCACAACTACAGAGCTCATGTGCTGCAACTACTGAAGCCCACATGCCTAGAGCCCTTGCTCCACAAGAGAAGCCACCACAAGGAGAAGGCTGCACATCACAACAGAGTAGCCCGAGCTCGCTGCAACTAGAGAAAGCCTGCACACAGCAACAAAGACCCAACACAGCCAAAATAAATAAATAAGTAAATAATAAATGAATGAATGAATAAATAAATAAAGGCAGAGTCTATTTTTTAAAAAAATTACCCGATCTTTGAGGAATGGTGCCATGTCTTATGCTCTATTTGTATCCATTCTGTGGCCTTCCATTCTACTGGACACACAATTGGACTCAGTCACTGTTTGCTATAATCAATCATATCAAAATAATTTTGTTTTCTTTCTAGGAAATCTGCTTGTGATTGTATTTGTGAGTTACTTTGGAGCCAAATTACACAGACCAAAACTAATCGGAATTGGTTGCTTCGTTATGGGAGTTGGAAGTATTTTGACTGCTTTACCTCATTTCTTCATGGGATAGTAAGTGGCTCTATGCCATCGATGATCATTTCCTTGTAAATTAATGATAGAATTTTATTTTTTTCCTTTTAAATAAGCAGTCCCCTTTTGAGAAGAATATCCACTAAGAAGAATATCCACTAAGTATGTGTAGAAATGGAGTATATTTTCTATGTAATAATTAAATTGTTTTATCTACCATGACTCTCATTGATATCAAAATATGAATAGCAATAAATGAGTAGTTTCACAGAAAATAAATAAGCTTTTTGTGACTTTTTAGTATGATATGTATTTCATGTCTTTGCCTACAAGATTTTGATAATATTTAATAAGTCTTTGTTACCAAACTCAGGTCCAGCTGCTCACCACTCGAAAATCAATACCTGAGAGGCAATTGTTGGTAGAAAGGCAAGTTGCTTTTAATCAGAATGCCAACAATCTGGGGAGAAGGTGGACTCATGTCCCCCCAAACCAACTCCCATGATTCTGTTTGGCTATAAAAGTTTTTAAAGGGAAAAGGGAAGTAATGTCAGTTAATCATTGAGATAGAGGGTCAAACTCATCACCATCCCCCACTGTGTGCAGGCTTGTTGACTTTTTGTGATTTTTCTTTAGATGCTATCTTGTTCACATAGTTTGTTCATGAGATTACTGAAGGGAGAGCTAGGGAAGAGATCTGGTCATCTGTTAATTACTCATTCTTCATTTCTACTTCTTTGATCTACAGAAAGAACTAACAGGTTAGGCAAGGTATTGTGTGATCAAAAGATTTGAAAGGTGTGCTTGGGTTGGTGATGAGTAGAGTATGGGGCGCCTGATTTAAATGTTAGTTACAATGTAGTTTTGCTAAAGTGACAGGACAAAAGGGCCTCCTGCAGAAACCTCTTTCCTTCCAAAAGCTGCTTACAACTTCACCACTCAACTCACTGCAGTATGGGTTTTCCCACTACCATCTCCACTGAGACTTCTTCCTAAGTCACTGTGTAGTTTTAATTAGAGTCAGATACTAATGACAGAAAACCAAAAATAGTGATTGCTTAAATAAGATAAGAGCTTATTTTTTACATAAAAAATTGCAGCCAACCCAGCCCTTGACTGGCCTTGACTTCACGGTCTAAATTGTGGCAATGTTGTTCCTTGCAACAGGATAGAAAGGAAGAAGAATAAGAAGAAACAGAATGCACACAGGCTGAGACTTAAGAAATATTTTCAGAAACATAACCCTTCTACCAACTTCACATTAGCCAGAACTTTGTTACACCTCACATTCAGATAGAAAGTCATTGGGATAAATAGACTTTACTTCAGGTGTCCCCTTCCCAGCTAAAGATCCCAGGTTCTGTTACCATAGGAGAGAAGAATGGATATTGAGAGCCAATGAGCAGTTTCTGCTAAAGATATCAATTACTTACTCATTATCAATGCCAACAGCCATGCCTTTTGGTTACTATGTTAATTACTCTATTTGACCCTCATAAGTTCTTTCTTCTTCCTGGTGCTATTCCTTATTATTTTCATCACCTTACTCTCTCTTGATTTATTTCCTCCTTTTGGCTTCTCCATCATGCCCATCTTTTCCTTCTGCTATTGACACCATAAGGTCAGTATTGCCTAAGCTCCCTCTTCAATCTTCTTCACTTTTCATTCTACATGATTTGTGTGGAGTACATGCATTAAATGCCACTATCACTGTACACAGTGAGTTTATCTTATACTCAAGATCTATATAACCAACCACCTCGTAGGTATCTCCATGGGTATTGATTTGAGTCTTCTCCATTTTTTACTTGATGAGTCTGGTTAATGGTTTATCAATTTTGTTTATCTTCTCAAAGAACCAGCTTTTAGTTTTATTGATCTTTGCTATTGTTTCCTTCATTTCTTTTTCATTTATTTGTGATCTGATCTTTATGATTTCTTTCCTTCTGCTAACTTTGGGGTTTTGCTGTTCTTCTTCCTCTAATTGCTTTAGGTGTAAGGTTAGGTTGTGTATTTGAGATGTTTCTTGTTTCTTAAGGTAGGATTGTATTGCTATATACTTCCTTCTTAGAACTGCTCTTGATGCATCCCATAGGTTTTGGGTCATTGTGTTTTCATTGTCATTTGTTTTTATTGTCATTTGTTTTTAGGTATTTTTTGATTTCCTCTTTGATTTCTTCAGTGACCTCTTTGTTATTAAGTAGTGTATTGTTTAGCCTCCGTGTGTTTGTATTTTTTACAGATTTTTTCCTGTAATTGATATCTAGTCTCATAGCATTGTGGTTGGAAAAGATACTTGATACGATTTCAAGTTTCTTAAATTTATCAAGGCTTGATTTGTGACCCAAGATATGATCTATCCTGGAGAATGTTCCATGAGCACTTGAGAAGAAAGTGTAATCTGCTCTTTTTGGATGGAATGTCCTATAAATATCAATTAAGTCCACCTTGTTTAATGTATCATGTAAAGCTTATGTTTCCTTATATGTTTCTATTTTGGATGGTCTGTCCATTGGTGAAAGTGGGGTGTTAAAGTCCCCTACTATGTTTGTGTTGCTTTGATTTCCCCATTTATGGCTGTTAGTATTTGCCCTATGTATTGAGGTGCTCCTATGTTGGGTGCATAAATATTTACAGTTGTTACATCTTCTTCTTGGATCGATCCCTTGATCATTATGTAGTGTCATTCTTTGTCTCTTGTAACAGTCTTTATTTTAAAGTCTATTTTCTCTGATATGAGAATTGCTACTCCAGCTTTCTTTTGATTTCCATTTGCAGGGAATATCTTTTTCCATCCCCTCACTTTTAGTCTGTATGTGTCCCTGGGTCTGAAGTGTGTCTCTTGTAGACAGCATATATACGGGTCTTGTTTTTGTATCCATTCAGCCAGTCTATGTCTTTTGGTTGGAGCATTTAATCCATTTACATTTAAGGTAATTATCAATATGTTTGTTCCTATTACCATTTTCTTAATTGTTTTGGGTTTGTTACTGTAGGTCTTTTCCTTTTCTTGTGTTTCCTACTTAGATAAATTCCTTTAGCATTTGTTTTAAAGCTGGTTTGGTGGTGCTGAATTCTCTTAGCTTTTGCTTCTCTGTAAAGGTTTTAATATCTCTGTCAAATCTGAATGAAATCCTTGCTTGGTAGAGTAATCTTGGTTGTTTTCTCTTTCATCAGTTTAAATATGTCTTGCCACTTCCTTCTGGCTTGCAGAATTTCTGCTGAAAGTTCAGCTGTTAAACTTATGGGGATTCCCTTATATGTTATTTGTTGTTTTTCCCTCGCTGCTTTTAATTTTTTCTTTGTACTTAATTTTTGATAGTTTGATTAATATGTGTCTTGGCATGTTTCTCCCTGGATTTATCCTGTATGGAACCCTGCACCTCCTGGACTTGATCGGCTATTTCCTTTCCCATATTAGGGAAGTTTTCAACTATAATCTCTTCAAATATTTTCTGAGTCACTTTCGTTTTCTCTTCTTCTTCCAGGACCCCTATTATTCAAATGTTGGTGCGTTTAATATTGTCCCAGAAGTCTCTAAGACTTTCTTCATTTCCTTTCATTCTTTTCTCTTTATTCTACTCTGCAGTAGTTATTTCCACTATTTTATCTTCCAGGTCACTTATCCATTCTTCTGCCTCAATTATTCTGCTATTGATTCCTTCTAGAGAATTTTAAATTTCATTTATTGTGTTGTTCATCATTGTTTGTTTGCTCTTTAGTTCTTCTAAGTCCTTGTTAGATGTTTCTTGTATTTTCTCCATTTTATTTCCAAGATTTTGGATCATCTTTACTATCATTACTCTGAATTCTTTTTCAGGTAGACCACATATTTCCTCTTCATTTGTTTGGTCTGGTGGGGTTTTACCTTGCTCCCGCATCTGTTGTGTGTTTCTCTGTCTTCTCATTTTGCTTAACTTACTGTGCTTGGGGTCTCCTTTTTGCAGGCTACAGGTTTGTAGTTCTCGTTGTTTTTGGTGCCTAAGGTGGCTAAGGTTGGTTCAGTGGCTTGTGTAGGTTTCTTGGTGGAGGGGACTAGTGCCTGTGTTCTGGTGTATGAGGCTGGATCTTGTCTTCCTGGTGGGCAAGACCAGGTTTGGTGGTGTGTTTTACAATGTGTGTGACCTTATTATGATTTTAGGCAGCCTCTCTGCTAATTGGTGGGGTTTTGTTCCTGTCTTGCTAGTTGTTTGGCATAGGGTGTCCAGCACTGTAGCTTGCTCGTCATTGAGTGGAGCTGGGTCTTAGCGTTGAGTTGGAGATCTCTGGGAGAGCTTTCGCCATTTGATATTATGTGCAGCCAGGAGGTCTCTGGTGGACAAAGGTCCTGAACTCAGCTCTCCCACCTCAGAGGCACAGGCCTGACACCCGGCCGGAGCACCAAGACGCTGTCAGCCACCCAGCTCAGAAGAAAAGAGAGAGAGAAAGATAGAAAGAATGAAAGAAAGAAAGAAAGAAAGAAAGAAAGAAAGAAAGAAAAAAATTAAAATAAACTTATTAAAATAAAAATAATTATTAAAAATTAAAAAGATTAAAAGTAATTAAAAATGAGAAAAATAAAAAAGAGAATGAAGAGAGCAACCAAACTAAAAACCAAATCCACCAGTTATAGCAAGCACTAAAAACTATACTAAAAAAAACCCCACAAAATAAACGGACCGACAGAACCCACGACAAATGGTAAAAGCAAAGCTATACAGACAATATCATACAAAGCATACACATACACACTCACAAAAAGAGAAAAAGGAAAAAAAATATCTATATATTAAAAAAAGGAGGAAGAGAGCAACCAGATCAATAAACAAATCTACCAATGATAATAAACTCTAAATACTAAACTAAGATAAACATAAAACCAGGAACAAATTGGATGCAGAAAGCAAACCCCAAGTGTACAGTTGATCCCAAAGTCCACTGCCTCAATTTTGGGATGATTCATTGTCTATTCCAGTATTCCACAGATGCAGGTACATCAAGTTGATTGTGGAGATTTAATCCATTGCTCCTGAGGCTGCTGGGAGAGTTTTCCCTTTCTCTTCTTCGTTGGCACAGCTCCTGGGGTTCAGCTTTAGATTTGGCCCCGCCTCTGCATGTAGATCGCCTGAGGGCGTTTATTCCCGCCCAGACAGGACAGGGTTAAAGGAGCAGCTGATTCGGGGGCTCTGGCTACTCAGGCCATGGGAGAAGGGGTACGGAATGCTGGGCAAGCCTTCAGCGGCAGAGGCTGACATGACGTTGCAACAGCCTGAGGCGCCGTGTGTTCTCCCGGGGAAGTTGTCCCTGGATCACAGGACCCTGGCAGTGGCGGGCTACACAGGCTCCCTGGAGGGGAGGTGTGGATAGTGACCAGTGCTTGCACACAGGCTTCTTGGTGGCTGCAGCAGCAGCCTTAGCATCTCATGCCCGTCTCTGGGGTCCGCGCTGTTAGCTGCGGCTCGCGCCCATCTCTGGAGCTCATTTAGGCAGTGCTCTGAATCCCCTCTCCTCGTGCACCCTGAAACAATAGTCTCTTGCGTCTTAGGCAGCTCCAGACATTTTCCCGGACTCCCTCCTGGCTAGGTGTGGCACACTAGCCCCATTCAGGCTGTGTTCACGCAGCCAACCCCATTCCTCTCCCTGGGATACGACCTCCGAAGCCCGAGCCTCAGCTCCCAGCCCCCGCCTGCTCTGGTGGGTGAGCAGACAAGCCTCTCAGGCTGGTGAGTGCCGGCCGGCAACGATCCTCTGTGCGGGAATCTCTCAGCTTTTCCTTCTGCACACTTGTTGCTGCGCTCTCTTCCATGGCTCCGAAGCTTCTCTCCCACCCTGCGTCTCTGCCAGTGAAGGGGCTTCATAGTGTGTGGAAACTTTTCCTCCTTCACAGGTCTTTCCCAGAGGTGCATGTCCTGTCCTTATTCTTTTGTCTCTGTGTTTTCTTTTTTCTTTTGTCCTACCCAGGTACATGGGGGAGTTTCTTGCCTTTTGGGAGGTGTGAAGTCTTCTGCCATTGTTCAGTAGGTGTTCTGTAGGAGTTGTTCCACATGTCGTTGTATTTTTGATGTATCTGTTGGGAGGAAGTTGATCTCCACATCTTACTCCTCTGCCATCTTGAAGGTCTCCTTCCTTATTTTACATCTAGTAGTTCGTACCTCTTAACCGCCCTTACCCTATATTCCCCCCTTCCCCCACTCCTCTTCTCACTGGTAACCACTAGTTTGTTCTCTATACTTGTGAGTCTGTTTCTGTTTCGTTATATTTGTTTTTGTTTTGTTTTGTTTTGTTTTGTTTTTTTAGATTCCACATGTCAGTGAAAACATACAGTATTTGCCTTTCTCTGCCTGACTTATTTTACTAAGCTTAATACCTTTCGGTCCATTCATGTATTTTTAAATATCAGCATTTGCCCCTATTCTAGGTCCGTTCTATTGTTCCTATTAAGTGCTTCCTTATCAAATTGAAATGGATTAGAACTTTTTAAACTAAGTTTTGAAGAGTCAGGCATATGACTGTGTGTGATTATAAACTGATTTTGAAATTTTAGATTGTAACCATCTTTGAAGATAATTCAAAAGATTGATAAATACAGTTAGCAGTTTTTTAAGAGCATGAAACCAAGATATTTCATATGTTGCCCAGAATATAAGCACTGCTAGGATGAGAGCAACATGGTACTCCACCTTGCCTGGGGAGTATTGCATGATATTTCTTAGTGAACACTCCCATTTCACTGTTACCCATCACCACTCCTAAAATATAAGCTGGGAAACTGACAGAGTACCCTGATAATTTGGAGAAGAGAATGGTGCAAATAAAGGGGAAAATTCCTCTGTATTTCTGGGAAAAGTGAAAATGCTCAGTAAATATAGTGATGTTCTTACAGTTACAGGTATTCTAAAGACACTGCTATTAATCCATCAGAGAATTCAACATCAAGCTTATCAGCTTGTTTGATTAATCAAAATTTGTTACTCAATAGAACATCACTGGAGATAGTGGGAAAAGGTAAGAATTGAACTGGCACTAGTGAATATTAGTGTCACTAATAAATATTCTAAAATTTAACAAGTTAATTACATCGTTAAAAAATGATTGCAATATCCATTAGCAAAATTGATTTAAAAGACAAATAGGAAAAACATTTGCATCTTATGTATGTAAGGCAAAAATCATAGTGTCAATATATATTATATATAAAGACCTTCTAGAAGTAATAAGAGGAATATTTTGATATGAAATTGGCAAAGAATATATGCAATTAATACAAAGAGGAAGAAGTGGTATAAATATGTTAAAATAATTTTACTCTTTAAGAAAAATTCAAATTATTACACAAATTAAAGATTTTTTACCTATTATAACACAAATCATAAGTTTTAATTATAAATTATAGTACTAGTTAAAGATTTTCCTACCTACTAGATAGGAAAGATTAAAAATAAAAAGAAATGAGGTAGAGGATAAAGACACATTTTATGTATTATGGGGAGTGTATAAATTTCTCTTTTGGAGGTTAATTTTCAATATGGTAAAGAACAAAAATATGCACATCTGCTTAAATCAGAAATTCTACTTTTATTGCTTTATCTTAAGGAAATAATCAGGAATGTGCAGAAGGATTTATTTATCATTATAGCCATGGCATCCCTGTTTAACAGAATGAAAAATTTGAAATATTGTGTGAGTACATAGAAAAAATTGATTAAATGATGAAACTTATTCAGCACACTATTATGCAGTCATTAAAATCCTGATATGAGAATATAAAGAATATTATGCATATTTTTATATTCACTAAAAATGTGAAAGATATAAACAAACATTAGAAGTGGTACTTTGTGTGGGGAGGGATGGCAGATAATTTTTACTTGTTTTCTTTGTGCTTTTCTGTATTGTCAACTTTTGTAATGTCACTATAAATCATTTTATAATTAGAAAAAAAGCAAAAAAAATTAAATGGAATAATTAAAGGGTTAAGTTAGTTGACTTTTCAACAGGAATGCTAAAATTAATGTTTAAGATAAAACACTCTCTTGTCTACATAGGTTGGGAAAAGGAATCTGGGTCACATATGTGGATATATATTCTATTGGGTAATATGCTTCGTGGAATTGGGGAAACGCCCATAACACCCTTGGGGATTTCTTACATTGATGATTTTGCTAAAGAAGGACATTCTTCTTTTTATT
Source organism: Mesoplodon densirostris (assembly GCF_025265405.1). Taxonomy (NCBI): domain Eukaryota; kingdom Metazoa; phylum Chordata; class Mammalia; order Artiodactyla; family Ziphiidae; genus Mesoplodon; species Mesoplodon densirostris. Next base: position 18,562,414 of record NC_082671.1, read on the forward strand.
TAGGTAATGTACAGAAAATATTAGATTTTATGGTTACTTTCCCTGGGTGTACCTTGAAATAACAGTGCTCCTAAACTTATTCTTTTACTTAAAAAATTACTTAGAGAAATATATTGTATTGTATTACTTTAAAAAATTGAATAAGAACCATGTATTATTGGAATTTGATAAAAATGTTTTGTAATATTTTTAGGTAATTTGTTTGCAGTAACAATGATTGGTCCAATCATTGGCTTTTTACTCGTATCTCTGTTTTCTAAAATGTATGTGGATATTGGATACGTAGATCTGAGTAAGTACAAGCAGAACAAGGTAACATGATAATGCTTTTCAAGTACATGACACCATTCTTTCAAATAACTGAATTCACTCTTTCAGTGGCCCTTTGCTGACTAATTGTCAAAAGTTACAAATAGGTAATGTGTTAATAAATAGAATAAAAATAAAATTCAGTGCCTATCTACATCAGGCTTTTACAACTAAGCACAAAATAAGAAAATTTAACAAACTTAAGATTACTTCACCCAAAATAATTTCAAACTAATTGCAGGTCTCTCAATATGCCTACTAATGTCACTTCCCCACATTTACCCTTTCTCCCGTCTCTATTTGCATAGTTCTTAAAGTCTTTTCCAATATGTGGCTCCTCTTCAGAGATGCCTTACTTCACCACCTCCTACTGGCCCCAAGTTGTGTCCCTATTAATCACCAAGAGCATGCCTTAATTGTAGCCCTTGTCACAATAAGCCATAAATATTTGTGCCACTGATCTTCCTTCTCTTTTAGAACATAACAGTATGATGTCTGTCTTAACATATGATAAGTAATTAGTGTTTAGAAATAAACAAATCTGATTTTCTATTTCACCAGGACTACATAGAGTAGACATCACAGCAGACCAACAATAACCACAATCTGAAAGTATTTTAATATAAAGCTAAAACGTGGACCTGATGGAATGTGTTATGTCTTCTATTTTGGATGTGTGAATTACAGTAGGTTCACATTCCAAGTGTTTCTACTCGATCATTTCCAGGTTCATCCTTGTTTTTATCACTAAGCACCCAGTAATAAATGGTTAAAGTCTTTAGAATGATAGATTTGTAACCTCTTTTCTATAGTTAGAAATCACTGCTCACAGTATTTAGGTCCATGGTGATCCCATTTCTAGCACTGAACTTCTAGACCTTATTATATCTTCTCTTATTCAGTTATGGGTATGATGTAAATGTATTGTGAAGTACATTTTCGCAAACTCCAATGCCAAAGGAGCCAATGAGATAACATAAGTGAATAAAGAGTGTTCAGTGTGGTGGTTAAACTTGGAAGAATTGGTGGTGGTGAACTGCCCTCTGCACACACCTGAAAGTGCATATATTGCTCAGCCTCAACCTATTCTTTTCATGAAGAAATTTGGATCCAGCATTGACAAAATCTTCTGATTGGTTTTCAAGAAAATCCTGGAATCCAGATTTTCATGTGGAAGTTTTCAATTTTTAAAACAATGTGTGAACAAAAGAAAACACTTTGGCAGGCTGTGTCTAGCCAGGTTATGACCTCTAATTCCTATGTGTACACCAGGGATAGAACACAAAAAATGTTATCAAAATGACATTTCTGACGGATGATGAATAAGTACTTAGCATGTAGATGGAGTCACTGATTTTATCAATCATTTCTGCAGTCTGTCAGAGTTGCTGATTATGGAATAATATGAATATGTAAATCAATTTTAAACTCAGAGCTGTGTATATTTGAAAACCACTTCAGTAAACAGAATTAATAATTTATTTCTATATATCAAGTCAATGTTTTCTCACGTTAAAGAGTTTTCTTATAGATCAAAGCGTAACAACACCATTATTGTGCTTCAAACATCTATGGTGTGTGTGTGTGTGTGTGTGTGTGTGTGTGATGCTTTCTTATTAGAATGTTTATATTTATAAATTTAAATATATACTGAAACTTTATATTTACTGAAACAGCTCATTTTTACTTGTTTAGATATAGCACATACATGGCACTCACACAGCTTTAAAGGGAAATATTATTGAAATAAAATGGTTACATTATCCCTAAAATTTAGAGTCTAAATTTTAAACTCAGATTTTCATTATATGTATATCTTCACCATTATCATCCTCTGTGCTGTCTGGGAGTTGGAAATGCAGGTTCTAGGGGGAAAAAAACCCACTAATCGCTCTGAGAATTTCTTGCGAAGTGCTGTAAATTTCATTGCTAGTGCTTTCGTGACCTCAGGAGATGGTGCCAATAGAAGTTTTCAGACAATGAGTATCATGCTTTCCATAAATGGCCCTTAAATAGTTTGCAGGCTTCAATTGTTCAATGGTGGCCGCTGTTGTCATGTCACCAGAAAAGCCACCAAGTTCACACAGGCTCAGGCAATGACAACAATGTCATGACTGACTCCTGGACAAGAGCAATTGTAAGATGTCATTAAATGTTAGACTTATCCTTATTTCAAATATAAAAAGTGTGAAAAAAATAAAAGAGTGTCTCAGAATTGATGAAATATCATTTACTTTCTTCATCTATGGAGGACAGCAATTACTACAATTATTACCAGAAATTCTTGCATTTCAAAATGATTTTTGACTGGCTTCTTCTAATTCTTTATTCTAGGCACTATCAGAATAAATCCTAAGGACTCTCGTTGGGTTGGTGCGTGGTGGCTTGGTTTCCTTGTGGCTGGACTAATATCCATTATTTCTTCTATACCATTCTTTTTCTTGCCCAAAAATTTGGATAAACCAAAGAAAGAAAAAGAAGCTTCAGTATCTTTGCCTGTGCAAAATGAGGAAAAGAGTCAAATGGCTCATTTGACCAAACAGGGGCAAAATGTTAGTGGAACTGTAGCTGGTAGGTGTTTCACATTTACAGTCAATTTGGAATTGTTAATCCCAGTGAAAGGGAGGGGTGAATATTCCAAAATAATAAGTCATACTCAAGTCATCTAAATAAAGTTCGCTTTCTTTTTTACTAAATTTGGCTAAATTATTATTCTAAGATTCCTACTAAAATTTGTAAATATATTCTGAACATATATCAACTCTGAAGGGAAGGGGATTAGGCTTGTGGTCTTTAGCAGGGAGAAACCAATCAAAGGCTAAAAATATCTGTTATTTGTAAACCGAAGAGTATATATTCATTTCCAAATTACATAGTACAAACTATGAGGATTAAAAGGTCTTTCTTTCTCTTCCTTCCTTCCTTCCTTCCTTCCTTCCTCCCTCCCTCCCTTCCTCCCTCCTTTCCTTTCACAAATAGTACCAGGAAGCATACTATGCCCTGGTAATAGAATATTGCCTCTGTTTTCCAAGTATTTACAATATAATGGGGTTGTACCAAAAAATATATAGACAATTGCCATATAGTGCCTATATAAACAATTATGAGTGCCTATAAATTGGGCAACTTAACTGTTCTTAGGTGGAGACATGGACTATGGAGAAGGAAATCAGAGGAAGTTTCTCTCTAGATAGAGTAAGATTATTTTCTTGGTAATTATATAGAAAAAAATTGCTTACCTAAATATTAATAAATGAAGTACAAGCAACAGCAGTAGTTAAGGTTATTGTAGTCAGTCATGTGAATAAGAGCCCTCCACTATTTGATAGTGCCCTTCCTTTCAAACATAAGCCCCGAGGGCTAATGGAGAACAATTTAGGAACAGTAATTTGGGGAACGATCCAGCAGCAGTCAGAGCAAGATAGTTGAAAAAATGTTAATAGTGCACTTTTCAGATTGCACAGAAATGGTGGAATAGTAAGAGTCAAAGCAGAGCAATGCTTGAACCCTTGACAACCTTTTCAAGTTGAAGTTGTAGTGACATTAGAGCTTGTCAGGTGGAGCCCAATTTCTCCCTCTCATCAGTTCTTCCCCTCACTCCTTTTATTGTTATTTTCTCCTCTCCATCACTCTAATCCAAAAGCAATGGTGTGACTTGTATTGACTCATGAGAGAAGACTTAAATTTTCAGTCACATTGGTAGCTTGAAATTGGCCATGATGGGAGAAGTTACCACCATTTATTACCGAAATTGGGAAATACTCAAATCAACGTTGTTTTCCCAAGAATCAGTTGTTAAAACATTTACCAGCACACCGCTGATTTAGGAGTCTTTGAAATTTAACATGCACACTAAAAATACCATTCCAATAAATTTTCATTTGGTCTATGCTATTTTCACACTGCAGCAAATTAAATCCATAAAAAGTAGTGGATTATCTAAAAATAAGGAACGTGGTGACTGTGAGCCTCCCCCAAATGGAGGGGATAATGAAGATGCAAAAATAGGGCGATTGTAAACATCATCTGTGTTATCAACTGTTTGTAAGATAGTGACCAAAATAAGATAGTAAAGAGGTTCTTAATTATGTGCTATTAGGAATGGATGAAATAACTAACAACATTTAGTCAGAAAATAATATATCTAATTTGAGTAGAAACAAGACTAGCTGGTTAGAAAGAAATAAAGATATCAGTTCATTACAAAAAAATTTGTAAACAAGGAAAATTGTCCAAAAATGAGCAATTTCTTTCTGAGATAGTCAGCTTAATGAGTTGTTTATTGATCCAATTATTGAGGATATATAGTGGATCATGATTGTGTAGAAGTTCAGATGACATCCACGTTCTCACTCACCTCAAAAACTCAATGATTTGGTGAGCCCATATACCCTATTTCTTTTGATCAAACATCACAACTCACTTAGAATGACTCACAAGTCAATCGTCCTTCCTGATTGGGGAGTCCCATGGAGAGAAGTTTAGCATTTTGACCTAACAATTTAAAATGTTATTTATTCCTGCTATACACTTCCTTACATCTTCTTTTTTCTCCTTCTATGCCCTTGGCCCTAATCCTTTTTCTTGTTATTATAAGCAGATGAAACTATTTCTTAGTTACCATTAGATAGAAGGTTTGGTTCTGACCATATCTAATGGAAACTTTTAGAGATCTACAGTACAAGATCTTTCAAAGTCCACACCATCCATAACTCAGTAACCATATCTGGTTCTGTCTTGCTAGACTCTGATACTTCCCACTGTTTTTCTAAGTGGTTTCTTCCACTTTTAACTCCCATTACAGCTGGTTAACCTGATGATCATAGACCCAGATCACATAATTCTTGCTAGGTATGGAAGTTATGGATTTGTTACACACCTGTTGGTAGGCATGGTTTTTTTGCCCTACTGTTGTCATAATGTCACTTGAGACACAATATGTCTTTAAGAAAGCTGATGGATAATACTGCCAGATTTACTGAGGCAGTATTTGATGGTAGAAAAGCTATGTACCAGGAAACAAGAGATCTGAATCCTGGTACTAAATTGAGCTTTATGATTTTTGAACCTTAGTCTTCTTATTTCTGTGAGCTTTGGATTATACTATCTTTAAGATAAATTTCCAGTTAATAATTATATTATTAATATAATGATTATATTATTAAGTGCTAATAAAAAAGAGACATGGCATTTCATTAACTTTTGTTTCTTGAGTGCCTAACATATTGCCTAGTACCCAATTAAAAACCAAACGTTTGCTAAATGAATGAATAAATGAACTAATGATGTATGCAGTTGTATGGTAGAATGCTAAGAATAACCAAATATGAGGCAAACAAAGCACTTACTAAAACAGCATGTATGTTTGATCCCATTTTGGAGTAAAATGAACTAACTAAATAAATATTAATGCACATATGGAAAAAATTGAAAGAATTTTTTTAAAAAACTGTTAGTAGGATTGCAGGGTATTCTGACTTTCTGTGCTATATATTTATGGAATTTTAAATCTTATATAAATTATATTTACAAGATTAAGATATTAATGTATATGTAAGCTGCATTATAATATTTTCTTTCTTTTTATGTTTTTATAGGTTTTTTCCAGTCCTTGAAAAACATCCTTACCAATCCCCTGTATGTTATAACATTATTTTTGACACTGCTACAAGCCAGCAGCCATATTGGAATTATTACTTATGTCTTCAAATATGTAGAACAGCAGTATGGCCAGTCAGCATCTGAGACTAGCATTTTGTTTGGTAAGACCTGTTTATGTTTGCTTGATAAATGTTATGCTACTGAGTCACTGAGCTCCAAGAGACATTTTGTTGTGAAGGCAATTTCACATTTTATTAAATATAATTTTCATTTATTTCTTTCAAATTTTATCAAATCGATGGGTCTTGTGATATCATCATTGTTCTGCATTTGAAGCTACAGCTCATGTTATTTTTGAGGAGATGAATTCCTGAAGGAAAAGTGACATGTGAATGGAACATGTAGATATGATATCTGCATAACTGGATCTTATAATCTAGTGCTGAGCTTCTGAGGCAAATCCTTTTGTAATGTAATTATTATACTTCTATCCTTCACGGACTTTGAATCAGGACCCAGATACTTACAAAAAATAGGACATTGATGTTTCCAGGAGAAAAATCAATTTAAACACATCATTGGTATCTATATAGTTCAATACAAATCTCATATTTTAGAGAGGTTTTTTGCTACAGTATCTGTTTCCAATGACACATGGAGACTTCTTTATGAAGGGAAGGTTTTCTCATATTATTCTTTTCCTACTCCCTGTATAAGATAAGATTCTTAAGAGCAGTAGAATACCCAGTACATGGCCCAGCACATTGTAGAAACTCAATATTTGATAAGTTAAGCTGAATTTATCAAGTGATATATGAATAGGTCATAAGTAAACAAGAAAAAAATAATTCTGTAGGACGTGCTTATTGAACTTAAGATAAAAGTTAAAACTGTAAATTTAACTCCTAATAAAGTTCTCAGCCTAATTTTTTTGTTAGAGGGATCTTCATCTTTAATCAATCTTGGAAGACAATGAAATAGAAAAGTTATAAGAGGAATCAACTATTTTTAACATCACATATAGACCTGTTTATCATCTTAGGGTATGTGTGTGTTTAGATGGATAAAGAAGAGATATTAATTTAAGTGTTCAATTCTAAACTACTGGGCAAATTTGTAGTAAGTTTTAAGGATGGGAACTCTTCATTTTAAGGAAATGCAAAGGATTTTAGATGGTAGGATAAAAGTCTCAGAGTCAGGAAGATGATATTTTGTTGTTATTTTCCGGGAGGGGACAAAAAGCACCTTATAAAAACCATATGTTCAGACATACAGATATTCTCAGTCACTGACTTTTGCTACTGAGGAAACTAAACCTTCAGCATTGGCAGGAAGAAATTATTTTTTTCTCCCCCACATGGTGCACTGACCCTCTACCTCCATCCTGGACTTCCAGCCGTCTATTTAAGAAGTAATAAGATAGGATGATTTTGGTTGATATACAGTGTTTCATGTGTAAAGACATTCAGAATAACCATATTTATATAATTAATTTTTTCCTCTTACTTCTAGGGTTCATAACCATACCAACTTTTGCATCTGGAATGTTTACAGGAGGATATATCATTAAAAAATTCAAATTTACCTTGGTTGGAATTGCGAAATTTTCACTTTGTAGCCATACGTTGGCCTTCCTATTTCACCTATTAAATTTTGCACTAATCTGTGAAAACAAATCAGTTGCTGGACTAACCTTGACCTATGATGGGTTTGTATATATATCAATATACCAATTGCACAATATATAAACCATCCAATGTAAAAGAAAGTAAGGCAAACAAGGCAGATGGCAATTTAACTAAACTTTTAACCGAGAGAAATTTCAATTTATAAATTCTTAAAACGTTCACTTCTTAAGATCTCAAAAAGTTCTTTTTTTTCTTCCTTAAAGAAAAGCCATATAGTTTGAAATAGTAATAGTTATTATTTATGGGGTGCTTACAATGAGTGATGGGTACTTTTATCCCCATTTTATAGATAAGGAAAGCAAGGCTCAGAAAGATACACAGATTACATGTCTAACAATGTTAAGATTCTGACTCAGATTTGAAGGTTTTGACTCCAAAACTCTTAATCCTAACCACTATGATCTTGGATGAATCATGAGAGAAATATAAATGACATTTTCCAAAAGTGACTGAACAATCTTTATCTGCAGTTAATTTTGATGTTTAACAATTATCTTTATAAGAAAACCAGTACATTGCACTGAATTCTCCTTTTTTGCAAGCTAATTCTGTTTCTTCTGGTATTGTCTTCATTAGCAGTAGAATTGATAAATACTGTATACATAATGGCATATTAGACCTAGAAAACTTTTACTTTTCATTATTATCACGCATTGTGCAGTATACCTAGTACTACAGTCTCCACCCCAAATCAAGGGCAAGATTCCTGTGCAGATTTCTCATCATCTCCTGAATATAGCCAACAATTTAAGTTTAGGAAGGTTCACTTTCAAGCAACAAGCAAAGATCCTGGGATCACAGTTTAGTAACCAGGTTCCTTAGCACTGCTTATTGTTGGCTTTGAGCTTTTAAACTCTGGGTCTTATGAGGTGTCAATTTGAACCTGTCGAATCTTCCCACATTTGCTTACCTAAACATCCTATTCTTGGAGGCTTGCCAACTTAATCTTGAATTATCTCCCCATTCCCTCCTAATCCTGTTTGTTGTTGAATATTCCTATTGACCACCACTCACTCTGGTATATCAAAATACAGAGTACCTAGAACATTGAACTTTAGAGGGAAGAGAATCCTGGAGATTATGCAGCCCGACCCTCTTATTTCCTCTTCCTTTGTTAGTTGAGACCCGGAGAAACTGTGACTTGTTTGAAGTCATACAGTGACTCCAGAACGATGCTACTTCACAGCACAAGCATACAGGCTTTAACCTAAAGCCAGTTCCCTGAAACAAGCACAGTAACTGTGCTATCTATTCAAAAGAAGGCACCTAGAGTTCTACGGGCTTTTTTCATTCAATAAAATTTCACTGAGTGCGTCCTTAAAGGTCAAAAAATTTATAGGATACCTCAGTGCCCTCAAGGAACTCATAGTCTAAGTGATGACTATTAACAGAATCAATATATTTAGCATTTATGAAATGCTAGTCACTGGGGTAAGTTTTTAGAGTATGAATTACGGTAGAGGTTCTCAGAATGTGGTCTGAGAATCTACAGGGGTCCATGAGACTTTTGCAGATGGTCAACAAATTCTAAACTATTTTTATATTAATACCAAGATAGTATTTTTCTTTTTCATTCTCATTTTCTAATGAGTATATAGTGATATTTTCTTTCTTTTTTCATTTTTATTTTATATTGGAGCATAGTTGAGTAGCAATGTCATGTTAGTTTCAGGTGTACAGCAAAGTGATTTAGTTATACATATATATGTATTTATTCTTTTTCAAATTCTTTTCCCATTTAGGTTATTACAGAGTATTGAACAGACTTCCCTGTGCTTGTATAGAGATATTTTCTAAGGCTACAAGATATGTGATGATAATATCAGTCTGTTGGCTAAGGATATGTGTGCTTGCACATTCTCATGTACTAAATTTTTCTTATTATTAATCTCTAGTAGAGTATATCTATCAATAAGTAGAACCCACTTGAACAAAAAACCCTTGGGGTCCTCAATACTTTTCAAGAATGGACAGGCTGCTGGGAACAGAAAGTTTGAGAACAGCTAAATTAACTTTTTTCCAAAAAAATTTCTATGAGGATTTATGACTTACAAATAGCAAATCTAATTTTAGAAAGAGTAGTCACATTGCTGTGAAGTGGCAGACCTAATGTGAACACAGGACTGTCTGATTGCAATGTCTGGACTGAGTCATTAATCATTATGCTAAATCACTCCCTGTCCATCGTGAGTTCCCAAGCAGGATTAGGTATTAGATGCTTTTAGTAAAATTATTGATTACAGAATTTCTGAATCTACCTTCTTCTTTCTTCATGAAAATTACTTTCTCATTCAAGGATAATTTATCACGATTTTTACCAAAAAACAAAAGAAAATTTTTTTAAATCTATAAGCAGAAAATTAATTATTATGAATAATCCATTTAATAATTTTAACCATATTATAAGATTATATGTTATAAATACAATGATGTTTTACAGTAAATAATTATAAACTTTGTTTTGGTTTCATTTAAAAAGCATATGAAGTTTTTCTCGTCTTTCTCAACTGATTCTATTATTCTTGATTTTTAAAAATTGATCCTTAAGGATTCTGCTTTGACCAGGTTGAATCCTTTCCTTGTGTAGTTAAAATATAGATTTAAAAATTCAAACTAGTTAATTAACATTCACAGATTCATGAGACTTTACAGTGAGCTGGGAAGAACCTTAGTCTAATGTCATTACCCTACTGAACAGAAATCAATTCTCAGAAAAATGAAGGGATTTGTGAGGAATTTTTTGACAGAATCTCAAAGACCTCTTGTCTATGTCCTACCTATCCTCTTTGGTTTCTTTTTTATGTTTTACTTTTTCTACATCATAAATCATGTCTGGGTAAAGATAAAGGGTGAAAAAGTTAATAAGCACTAAAAATAAACTTTGCCATTTTGGACAAGCAAAATATCTCTATTTAATTTAAAGACAACCCTTTCCCTTATTTTTCATCTCCTTTTCGTCTCTCCTCCTTCTTTTCCTTTCCCTTCCCTTCTCTTTTTTTCCTCCTCCTTCCTTCCCCCTCCTCCTCTTCTTATTCTCCTTCTTCTCCTTCTTCTCCTTCTCCTTCCTCCTCCTCCTCCTCCTCCTCTTCTTCTTCTTCTTCTTCTTCTTCTTCTTCTCTCTCTCTTTCTCATATATATGTCTATCATATATTTCCAGAAATAATCCAGTGGCATCTCATATAAATGTACCACTTTCTTATTGCAACTCTGACTGCAATTGTGATCAAAGTCAATGGGAACCACTCTGTGGAGACAATGGAATAACTTACATATCACCTTGTTTAGCAGGATGCAAATCTTCAAGTGGCAGCAAAAAGTCTGTTGTGAGTATTACTTTTTACGTTCTTCTCCTTAATCAAAACTGCAGATTTGATTTAACTTACTTAAACTTTGATAATTACTTACCAAATGTTTCTACAACTAAGGTCAGCAGTAAAAAGACAGAAAAAGATTCCCATTATTGCCTGTCATTGTGATGGCTGTGATGTGTAAACAAAGCCTCACATAAAACCCTACTTGAGACACAAACAGGTTTTTCTGTTGCTTGAATTCTCATGAGATTACTCCCACCTTTTCTTCTTGCGTTTATAAGACTATGACCTTTTGAAATTTAAAAACATTTATGATTTCTAGGAAGCACCTCATTTGACTAAAGGATATGATTTCCATTAGGTTGGAAGTACTTTACCCTTCAGATGCTAGGGGAACATCCTGAGCCAACCCCTTGTCAATCTAGGTGCCTTTCCAGGACAACCATCTATATGCAATCTTGCATATAGATTCTGGAGAGTTTATCTTGAGGCTCAATACCCTTTTGACTTTCCAAGAAATTAATCAAGGCTTCATGCTCACTTGACTGTCCAATTGTTGGCTTCCAATTTTGATTTTTTTCAAGGTCGGCACTTCTCCTACGCAGGATAACTTAATATTCTGCTTGCCTATTGCTAACATCTCCCATAGAAGTGCCACTGTCTTCTTCACTCAAAATATCCCCTTCCATGCAAATTATGAGTTCTCCTCAATCCCCCAAGTAACTTCCAATAGCTGGGCATCAGATATGGTGTTCTCTATTCTACTTCCAATCCACTGAATAACTCACAAAGTTGAGGACCCATTTCCTGGGCCCTTTTCCTATCACCAATATTAGCAATATTATCAGCTATTATCATTGCTCTCTACCACATCCTCCTGTCTTTGATTTTCAAACTTTACCATCATTTTCTTGCCCATAGTCCTACTAACTGCATTAATGAAGGTCACTGAGAACTTTGAAGAACTTTGAAGAACCTAGATTCTTTGAAGCTGAGTCATAAATTTGCACAAAAGTGGCCCAAAGACTATACTTAAAAACCCATATCTCAGATGCATGGCTATAGTGCCTTTCATTGAGAGTGCCCTATTTAATCTATGGTCCCACCTTGTCCATGTGTGAAGGACTGGAAGAGACATGATGTTAGAATCCTAAAGAGAGCTCTGTCTACTATGGAGACATCATCTTCTTAATACTTTACCATTTAGGGACCACTGCAGAGTTCTTTTACCAAATTCTTAGTAATAAGTCATCCCTTCTTAATCACTCAAAATAATGTCCTTTGTACTTAAGTTTGGTTTCATTGGCTGATAGGCTTGCTACATAAAGAATTTCTCCATACAATTCTTAGTAAAAAAAAGTAAAGCTTGGTCATCAGATAAGTATGAATTCAAATTCTTCCCCAGTTCCTCCTTCAGTAATTGGTCTTTAGCATTAATGGGTTCAAATTTCCCTTAAACCTTAGTTTAGCCTAGACTCAGAACAGAATTTATTAAAGCCATCTAGCTACATAAACTGCCTGCCAAATTAAATTTCTAAAATCATTTGTTCCTAAATTTTCTCCAGCTGTGTTCTAACCTTTAGGGTATTCTGTTGTGTTGAACCTCTCTGGTAATGGCATCATCTATCCTATAATCTGTCATTATGCAATCAGATGTTGTATTTGCTGGCCAAAGTGGAATTCTAGCATCCGTGCCTTGTCCCTTCTGCCCTGGACTTTGCCCCATTCGAATGGGTGGTTCTAGACCCAGGTCTGACCCCTCAAAAACTACTGTATTTTCTGGATTCCCTAGGCAATCCTACCCAGGGAGTGTCACTAACACTCTGTAGAGCTTTTTAAAGAGAGTAAGTAGATGTGCTATAGGAAATAAAAGTGAGTGGTAGAGAGATATTTAAACATTTTATATTGATGAGAAAATAATTTACAGAGTTTCAGACATTACTTTTTTCTATTCTTTCCTAATTTTTAATTTAGGGATGTATGAGAAGTTAATAGTAAATTACATTTTCTTGTCTAGAAAGGAATCCAGGAAACTATTTTGCCTTTCAATTCTTAAACAACTGTATTGTTAGAATGTTTTCTTTAAAAACTGTAAATATTTTAGCTTAGATGAGTGAGATGTCTTTAAATATAATAGAATATATTTATAACCCAGTCATATTTTGTAAATATATTCTGTCATATTTCAAAAACTATTTTTCAGATGTTTCATAACTGTAGTTGTGTGGAAGTAAATGGTTTCCAGAGCAGAAATAACTCAATGAAGTTGGGTGAATGTCCCAAAACTGATCAATGTACAAGAAAATTTTATGTTTATATAGTAGTGCAAATATTTATATTTTTTTCTTCTGCATTGGGAAGCACCTCAAATATCATGCTGGTTTTTAAGTGAGTATTACTTTTTAAAAGCATTTTTACATATATTAGACTATAAACACACCTAATAATGTGCATATTTTCCCATAATATATTTGGAACCCCAATTCATATTTTGTTACATTTAAATTTTCTAAGAGTGCATTTTCTTAGGATTACTGTGATACTTCACTGCCATAATTAATAATAATTTTGCCTTGGCCGTTGCCACTACAAAATCTAGATTCTGTACTTTTTCCTCTTAATGAGAATTTTAAGACAGAGACTGATCAACAACTGCCTCAATGTGAAAGAATTCCTGTTGTGATTCTAAAAGAACTTCTCATTTTGAGATGCCTTATATCCTGTTGGGCCTGTCAGAGTGAATCACCTATTGATTCCATTGAAAAAAAATTTGGGAACCAGATCACATAATATAAACAGTCTATGATATTCCAAAGTTTTTAATCCTAGCTAAAAGAATGGCTTTTGACCTAGTCTCTCAAATACCCTCGTAGAGAAAAGAAAAATACATGAGCAATATTCATTCTTTTCTTCACTGATTAGACAAATATTTAGACCACACTTGGTGAAGAATACTCCATGGTGAATAAAACAGATAAAATACCTGTTCTCATACAGTTTAGAGTATAACAGGGAAGACTTATGTAAGGCAAATAAGCTTAAAAATAAACACGTAATTACAAATTGTTGTTAGTACTACTAAGAAAAAAAGAGTGCTATTAAAGGGAATAAAAAGGAGAAACAAATTTAGGCTTGAGGTGAGGAGCTGTGAGGAAGAGGACTCAGAAAATACTTCTCAAAAACAGTGACACAATCTAAACGTCTAGAGGGTATGTTAAAGTTAGCAAGTGAAGAACTTTACAGGGAGAGGGGCTATGTGCCAATGCCTCAAGGCAGGAAAGAACTGATGTGTCTGAGGAGTGAACAGAAGCCAGTTGGTTGGAACATACTGAGTGAGACAGATGGCACAAGGTAAGACTGCGGGGTTAGGAAGGGAGTAGGTAATACAAGGCCTGTTGGTGAAGTTAATCATTCAATCACCTAAAAGTGAAAGCATATAAAGACTTGCATGTAGGTATTAAAATATATATGTGTAAATATGGTGATCTGGGTTAACCTCTAGTTATACTTTTAAGACATAAGTAGTTAGCAACAGGTTCATGGTCAGCCAACAGCATGACATAGAAGGGAAAGAAAACAAATGTATTAATGTTTTTTAAAATGAGTATAAAGCTATAAATTGAGACTATAGTTGTTTAAATTCCACAATGACCCTTAAATCTTGTCAAATTTTTTATACTAATTTATTCCACAGATAAAGCTCTACCTTAACATAAAATACTGTCTACTCTAAAGGAGAAGCTTTCCATATTTGCCAAATTACAGATTCATTAAATTACAGGAAGTTGTCTCAAAACTCCAAATTAGCTTGCATCTCAACAAGTCTTGGCTTCTTAATTTAAATTTTTTCATGAGGAGAACGAGAATTTTAGAGAAAACTGTTACAACATTGATGATAATTTTATCTTAATAAGAAAGTGATAAGATCAACATTACCGCTTATCAAAAACATTTATTGATTTCTCACCAACCTTCGATTTTATTGAAAGAGAACTTTTGTGAGGCAGACTGTGGAATAAAAATATAAACTTCAGTCTATTAATGATTTCCTGATGCTTACATCATAAGGCTATTATTAAAACTAGACTAAGCAGGAGTGTTGATATTTACACATTCAGTATATATGTTAGGCACTATTCTAGGGGCCAAGGATGGAACTGTGAACAAAAGTGATAAGGGCCCTCCTTTCATTAGCTTTCAGTGGGGGTGAGGGATGGGAGAGTGGATGGGTGTAGGAGAAGAAACAATAAATAAATAAGCATGTAAATACATAAAAAAAGAAGTGTTAAGCATTAGGAAGAAAAAATCAGAGTAAAAATATAGAAAAGGTAATAAAATTTTAATGCTTAGAAATACAAATGACAGGAATGAGGAAGGAATTCTTTGTACTATTCTTGCAACTTTTCTGCAAGAAAAATTAATTTCAAAAAAATTTTCAAAATAATTTCAAAAGCATTTTTTTACAACACTGTTTCAAAGAGATGGTAGTTTCAGACTGTTCCCTCCCAAGAATTTGAAAGCTCAACCAACTCTGTGAATCTTTAAAAATTGGACAGGAGTTATAGAAGATGACTCATCATAAGAGCCCCTTTCCTCTTAGTAAAAGCCACCCTCTCTGCAAGAATAGTTAAGTTATGAAGAAATCCACATATTACAGAATAATTGAGGCTAAAGTTATGATCTGGATGTGCATGATAAACATCCTACTTCACTTCTACAAAGTGTGGTTAGTCTACCAAGTGCTTTTCTGGGGTTTTTACTCAATCACCTGTCTGAGCCATTGAAAGAGATGGATCACCAAACTAGACCACAACATTCCATGAGCATCTGAACCTCCAGCCTCACCAGGTCAAGGGCCTGCATCTCCAGTAAAATGCAATTAGCTAATCACCATGCATCCAAAAAAATTAAACATTAAGAAGCCTAACAGCCAAGGCTTTAGTACATTGCTCAGGCCCTCGGCAGGGCCCTCCATCACTACCTTCTGGTGAGGAAGGAGGCGAACTTCATCTTCACTAACCAGGGTTTTAATTACCCTCTGTCTCTGTAAATTGCAATGGCAGGGTCTGCTTTAGGATCCCCATTCCACTGTCACCACAGCCTGACTTGATGTGCTCCCAGTGTGGGAAAGGGGAGACCATAGATGAGAATAACCTGATGAGAAAAAAAAAAAAAAGGAAAAAAGAAAAGCAAAGAAAGAAGGGGTGGAGAAGCAGTACTAATTCAGATACCTTCCACTGAAAGTCATTTGATGAGACCTGAATAAAGATTGAGGGTACAAATCATGCAGATATGAACAGGTGAAGAGCAATCCAGGGACGGTAGCAGTGGAGGTAAAAGTCCTGAGGTGGAACATACTTGACATGTACAAGACCAGGAGGACTGTACGAAGAAGAAAGAGGTGAGAAGTACAATGAGAGAGTAAGCATGGTGCAGATAACACAGACCCTGTGGATCACAGTAAAGACTTTGGAGTTTACTCTCATTGTATTAAGAAGCCAGCAGAGAGATCTGAGCAGTAGGATTATACAACTATCTTATCCAATTAGAAGATCACTCTGGCTGTTGGGTGGAGAATCTGTCTTTGGGAGGCAAGAACAGAATCAGGGAAAACAGAAGGCTATGATAGGAGGAGAATCCATCCTGAGAAATGTTGATCAAAATACAGAGCTGACCACTATCAGATTGAGGTAGGACTCATGCTGCAGTGACCAATATTTTACATGATAAAAATGTGTGTGTGTGTGTTGAGTGTGCATGTAAGTATGAGCATGAGGGTCTGTAAGTGTGAATCCATGTGAATGTAGGAGTGTGTGTGATTGTCATTGTATATGGGTGTATGTGTGTTGTGTGTCATTATATCACATAAGTCTATCATTTCCATTGAGTTGTCTAAGATTTCAAGTTCCCTTTCAGGAAGATATTATCACTATCCCCAAGTCTGCTCAATTCTCCTACACACTAGCCCTCTCCCTGGGCAAAACTACAAGTTGATAAACATCTCAATTTTGCTTCTATTGCATCTGGCTTGTAAGCCAAATGCATCCTTTAAAAAATCAACTTCAATGAAAAGTGACACTTCAGGCACTTGTCACAGAGAATTCAACCAGGAACAAACTGCATTCTCTCTCTTCCCAAAAGCCCTTTTAAGAAATCTGATATTTGAGAGAGACAGCTAACTGGACTAGTTAACTGTCATGGCTGATTTCCTCATGACAATTTCCTCAGGGAAGAAACCACCTCTTTGAATAACATGACCTCATCTACTTACTGGCATGGCTTCACTGCCCTCAAGGATAGTGTTTTGTGTCCTCAGCTCGGCTAGTGGAAGTGTCCCTGTCTTTTGTAAAAGCAGAGAAAAAAACCCTTTCTATTCATTTTCTCTCTTAATACATAACTCTGCTGTGTTTAATTTTTATTATGCTATGTTTAATTTTTTATCCTGTTTACTTTTATAAGCTTTCTTGAATACTTTTGAGAATCTCACTCAGGGGTAGCTCTCCTACAAGGCTTAAGGGGCAATGTTGTATAAAGAAAATTGAGGTTTAGAGGGCTAGCTTATTACATTGTATCCTCACAACATACAAGATAAGACTACTTAGCAGATAAGGAAACTGAGGCTAAGAGAGGTTGAATGACTTATCTAAGGCATTTAGTTACTATGAAACATGATTTATCTCTTTATATCAATAACAAAGACTAGCATAGAGTCTCCTAGGAGGCACATGGCAAATGTTTGTTGAATGACTAAATTTATTTATCTCTGAACACATACAGTCATTCAAGAAAAAAATAAACCTTTGTATCAGTTAATTCAATATTTCAGTAAAAACAGAACTTCTGAGCCTCAGTCACCCTCCCTCATCTTGCCACTGCAGTCAGATAATTGATTTTGCTTGATATGTATTAGGTTATTACAGAGTTGGTTGTATCATCAGCTCATTGAACATAGAAATATGGAATTGTGGAAATAACTTTCTAAATGCAAAAGTGAGTTAAATTTTAAGAGAGGATACAAGTGTATTTGCTACCTTTAAAATGACATTTAAATACACTAGACAGTAGAATACAGATATCTTTTTTGACTTTCCTGGTTATATTATATAGTTTATGAATCATATTAGTCAACTTTTCTGTTAACAGCAATGATAGAAATGAAGTAGTAAAAAGAGTTCTTCTCAGACCAAGACCTACATAAAAGTATTTGCTCTCTCATATGGCAGGTGTCAACTGAATAGATCACACGAAATCAGTCTTCATAGATATCATAAAGTCTATTCCAACCAGTATCTCAGGATTTCCTAAGGATCAAATGTGGAAATGTTTGTAAAACTGTCTTGAAATTGTAACACATTGAATAAATAAAGAAATAAGAACTGTTAATATCATTCAGATGTTTGCCTTCTAAAACAACTGAAAATATAACTTTAAATAATATCCGCTCTTCACTTGAGGATTTTCATTAGATCATGAAGAACAACACTGAGAAATGCTTTAATATTTAGCTCAATCTGGTATTTTAGAGATGCTTAATGTTGCTTTGCCTTTATCTTATTTCAGAAATGTTGAACCTGAACTGAAATCACTTGCCATGGGTTTCCATGCACTAACTATTCGAACACTAGGTATGATAAATATGTAGATGATAAATTCCAGGTATAAATTTTCATGTCAAAGCTCAAAGACTGAATGTAATTGATTTCCAATTATCAGAAAGTTTCTTTAAAAAGGTATAAGTAAAATATCATTTTAATGTTTGTGGTAAATGAAAAATAATGAGATAAAGGAGAACTAAATGACCTAAGAGAGAATTTCATTGTCAGTTCTATTTAGAATCAATCTATAAGAACAAGGCATCATCATATTTGTATTATATCCTTTCTAAAACAAAGATCAGTGGTCTCCAAGAATTTAATTTAAGACTTAGGAATATTCCTTCCCATATGCAGAGTGCAGGACCTTCCTTCTATGCTGAGGGGGGTAATGCCCAAAACAGCTCAGGAGGCCTGGGAGATTGTGCAAAACAACAGATGAGGACTTTCACAGTCCCTCAGACTAGTTCTCTGAGGCTGGGGCAGATAACCTTTAATAGAAATTTAAAATCCAGAAGGGAATAGGTGTTACTGAACTCAGGTTTGGCTGTTTCCTGTTCAAAAGCCAATTTTTGAGAGGCAAGTGTTGGTAGAAAGGAAAATTGCTTTAATCAGAAAAGCCAGCAATCTAGGGAGAAGGCAGACTCATCCCAAAACCATCTCTGAAGATTCTGCTCAGCCATGATAGTTTTTAAAGGGAAAAAGGGGGAATAATCTCAGTTAATTATTAATGTAGGAGGTCAGATTCTTCATCAGTTTTTCACTTCATGCAGACCTGCTGACTACTCCTGATCTTCCTTTGGATGCTACCTTGCCCGTGTGGTCTGCTTGCAAGTTTGCTAAGGGGGCACTGGGGATAGAGAGTCAATCATTTTTTAATTACTTAATTCTTCATTCCTACTTCTTTTAATCTAGGAAAAGAAGCAAAAGGTTAGGCAAGGCATGGTGTGCATTAAGTAGAGCACAAGTCAGGAGTTAGGTTAAATGTTACCTAGTGATCTGATTTTTATAATTAAGGTTTAAGGGGAACAGAAATAGACAAACAGAAAAGGAGCAAAAGAGCTGCTTGTCAGACATCATTCCATTCCATTCCATGGGATTAGGGATGAAAGTCCATCTTCTATAATTTCATGCCGACATAGGGCACTGTATTCTTAAAGTGGAAGATGTTGACATGGACCTGTAGTATCTTTTTGCTGATAATTTTAGTTGCCCACTTACATATACAGGCAGAGTAAACTACAATTATTTTGATGCCCACAAAATATAGATTATCATGAGCAATAATGTTAATCCCATTATCTGAAGCCAGTTCTTAGAATTGTGCTAGCCATAGATGGAGCAGCTTATGGCATGGCTATAGTCTGGTCATTAGGCGGTTAGCTTTTTTTCTTTGGTGGCAGTTATGGTATCTGCAAAACAACTCAGGGATGTACATCAGACGCTGGAAAGATTCTGTGACTCTGTTGTCCTAATCATTAACTGCTTGAGCTTGCTCTTTTGTGACTCAGGAAGGCCTGGGAGACTTCATCTTTTCTACAAACAAGAGGCAGGGGACACGAAGGGACCTTTGTACTTGTGGAGGCCCACAGGGTTCTGCTTGGTTTCATGGGAACTAAAATTCTAGAACTGAGCATCTTGGAATGGGGAGTGCTCTGAATGAAAGAAAGCTCAGAAAGTTGTGTTTTGTTGTTGTTGCTGTCAAATAGTAATACTATAGAATCTAGAGGCTACAGGGCTATTTCTAAATATTCAGATGAGGTGATTAGTACAAGATTTAGAAAATTATCCTTTTCCCTTTGTTGCTATTTGCCATTTATACCATACAGTTTTCTCTTGTTAGCTTAACAACTTCTAACCTAACCCCTGTGCTACCACTTTTTAAGACCTGTTAACATTATATGCTTATTCCTGGGAAGTAGGAAAAGGACATGATTGCTCTAGAAATTGGGGTAGGCAACTGATCATGGCCTGGAGGCAACCACTGATGGCTGAAAGAAAAGGAAATAGGAGGGTGTCAATCCTTGGGACGCTTGCAAGCAAAAGAAAGAAGCATAACTATGGCCAAATTACAATGGAGCAGGTGTCCAAGTATATTTGGGAGAAAATCACAGATCCTCAAAGGTAAAAGGAGAAAATATAAAAGGTATGGGAGAGAAGGAGAAGATGGAGGTACTGCAGGATGATAAGGGCTGTGAGTGAGCTACAAAGTGCTAAGAGTTCTAAAGAGGATAGTTATTTCCTGCTGGCAGGAATAGTGCAAACTTTATGGAAGAGGATCATACAGTTGGGATCATACAGTAAGTAGTTTTTCAGACTGCCTTCTTTCAGTTAGCTATGTGCATTAAAGTTTCTACCTTGTCTTTTGTAGCTCTCTGTCCAATCCTGGCAGTTCATCTAGATCCAATGGAGATGCTTCACTCCTAGAATCTAAGCCATAGAAGTTAGCAGATAGAAAGAGGATTTGGGGAGCTAGTACTCCTTCTGATATGCTGAAATGAGATTGAGAATAGAAGAAGTTCCTCTAGAGACATAAAATAGAAAAAAAGGAATTTTGCTATTCTGATTGTGAGCATCCTATTTTGATACATCCAGTATATGGCCCAATGGAATCTAACTCTTCTAGGGGAGAAATACATACTGAGGACCAAATGTCCAGTCACAAACAACTGTCTGAATACAATGTAAATTGTGGAAGGTATATTAAACTGAAATAGGTATTTGGAAAACAAGTTATCTGAAGTTTTAAATTTTCAATAATATAAGACCAAGTTTGTTACCTGAAACATTTAATTCATTAAGTTTGATCAAACCAGTGCTATTTTTATATAAGAAAAATAAATTGTTGGCACGTATTTTTCATTTTTCAAAGGAATGGCTTAGATTTGTAGAAACCTATGAATTCCTAATCCAGTTTCTCAGTAACAGTTTTCCTCAGATATATTCGTCTCAGACACCAGTTCCTTGACATTCTAAGATTTCTCACTCTCAGAAAATTGGGACTGTAAAAGTAAATGGAATTGGCAAAACTGTAAACTATGAATCACTATCATTTTTATGTAACAATATAAAATTTGAAAATTAGCATATCTCTAAAATTTGGTCAAGTTACCAATGCTTAGAATTAGGAATCAATGTCAGAGTTTATTAAAATAACAGTAAAAGCAGATGGGCACTTCTGCTATAAGACAACATGTGTGTTCCTGAAAATCATCAAATTCTGCAAAATCATACACTACAAATAAAAACTGGGTTAGGTACAGGCCACTGGAGAGACCTAGGCATCATTATGATCAAAACATCAACAGAAGAAAAATTCAGCACCACAGGCCCTTGGACAGCCCAGGCTGCTTCAGGAGGTATTAAAAATGAACACAATCGGGCTTCCCTGGTGGCGCAGTGGTTGAGAGTCCCCCTGCCGATGCAGGGGACACGGGTTCGTGCCCCGGTCTGGGAGGATCCCGCGTGCCGCAGGCTGGGCCCGTGAGCCATGGCCACTGAGCCTGTGCGTCTGGAGCCTGTGCTCCGCAATGGGAGAGGCCACAACAGTGAGAGGCCTGCATACCAAAAAAAAAAAAAAAAAAAAAAAAAAAGAATACAATCAATGGAGAGAAAATGCTTCATGACTCCAAGAAGGTGGGAGTGGAGCCCTGAGGCAAAAAAAGAAAAGCACAGCCTAGCACTCAGTGAAGCTGGGCCTGTGCTTCTCTGGGGAGGAAGTCCTAGTGTTGGCATTCACCTTGTTTTTAAAGATTTTGTTTGTTTGTTTGTTTTTTTAGATGTTGGGGGTAGGAGTTTATTAATTAATTTATTTATTTTTGCTGTGTTGGGTCTTCATTTCTGTGCGAGGGCTTTCTCTAGTTGTGGCAAGCAGGGGCCACTCTTCATCGTGGTGCACGGGCCTCTCACTATTGTGGCCTCTCTTGTTGCGGAGCACAGGCTCCAGACGCGCAGGCTCAGTAGTTGTGGCTCACGGGCCTAGTTGCTCCACAGCATATGGGATCCTCCCAGACCAGGGCTCGAACCTGTGTCCCCTGCATTAGTAGGCAGATTCTCAACCACTGCGCCACCAGGGAAGCCCCCACCTTTTAATTTACGTCAAAATAGAGTTGAAAAACTCTTGCCTTTGCAGCAATTGAGCTGAGAGATTTTCCCTTTCCCTGTGAAGTTATAACTCTACTCCTGCTATTCTAGCTGTCCTTGCCTAAGAAAAATTACATATGAACCAATATAACTTCTATGTTTTACTGACAACATTATACTTTTTACCAACCAGGCTTAAGTTAATTGGCATTATAAGAAGAACAATGTACAGGCATATAATCTTCCTTCTTCCCTATGTGTGTTGGCATGGTGAGGGTAGATAAAAGATGTCTATACTATTGTATGTGATTTAAGCTTTGGAGATTCCTCATAGTCTTGATTCCGGAGTAGAGTTAGGCCAAATCAATGGACAAGTCCTCCAAAATTTTGAATTTCTACATAATCCAAAATGTATCAGTGTGGAATATCATTGTTTCCTTTGAAACATGTTCCTTGGGTTGACATCTTCTCACCTCATGTTGCAGGAGGAATTCCAGCTCCTATATATTTTGGGGCTCTGATTGATAGAGCTTGTATGAAGTGGTCTGTCAATAACTATGGGAAGCAAGGGTCTTGTCGGATATACAATTCCACATTATATGGGTAAGTTGTCATAAATATATTTCATTAATTGATTTTTCCTTTGACTATGTTAATTACTAAAGAATGAGATATTTTCAGTGTAATAATAATATTAGGAATTATAGCTACCATTTAATAAACTTTGTAAACAACTCAAAGTTATAGAATTAATTCCATTCAGTTAAACCTAATAATTGTTCAAAGTATCTTTTGCATAAAGCTTCTCAACATTTAGTTAATAGTTATGAGGTGAGTGCTTCCCAACCAACCAGGTCAGTGGTCATCAATCTTTCCTGCTCATTAAAATCACCTGAGGAGCTTTAAAAAATATTAATTTCTTTTTTCTTTCTTTTTTTTTTTTTTGACTGTGCCATGCAGCTTGCAGGATCTTAGTTCCCCAACCAGGGATTCAACCCGCACCCTTAGCAGTAAAAACATGGAGTCCTAACCACTGGACCACCAGGGAATTCCCCAAAAATGCTAACTTCTATTTTGAAATACTTATTTCAATTTTGATTTAATTGGTCAGGGGATGTGGCCTGGGGAATGGGAGTTTTAAAATCTCCTTAGGTGATTCTAATGTTCAATTAAAGTTGAGAATCCTTGGAATAGACCATGTGTACTAGGTAATTTTATGTGGCTTTGTGAAAATTTTTCAGAAGACCACAGGGCAGGGCTTCGTAGACAGCAAGGCTATAAGGTAAACATTGGCTCCTGGTTCAATATAAATGGATTCAATCTGATTATCTCACAGTCAGTTCATTTCCTTTATAATCTGTTCTCATTACACATGAACTAATCTGTCTCTGAGAAAGTTAAACATTCCAAATATACCTTATTTTATGGATAGCACTTGGGCAGATCATGAACCATCCGTAGTTTCTGTGGGTTAACAGTCCTTTAAAAATAATCACACACTTCTTATGCGCCAGTCAAAAGAATCACTGAAATTGCTACTTCAATATTTTTATGTAAGATTTCAAACATCATTTTTTAAAGGCCTTCTGCATACTGAAGAGCAACACTGTAAAGTGTTTTACCCAATTCCAAGTAAAAACTGACTTTTTTTTTCTCTTTTCACAGAAATACTTTCTTTGGCTTGACTACATGCTTAAAACTCCCAGCTCTTGTTTTATATGTTGTATTAATTTCTGTTATGAAGAAAAAAAATCAAGGAAAAGATATCAAGGCATCAGAAAATGAAAGAAAATCCGTGAATGACGTGAACTTAGAACCGTTAAGTAGTGATGCTGGAGTGGACCGTGAAACACATATTTAAGGGGAGAAAAAAATTCTTCTGCCACTGTGTTTTCAAGGAACATTGTATTAATTGAGTAGGATGTTATTTTTGAGCAGTTCCTGGTCCTTTCACTGACAATTTTCACATTCTATACTAATGATGGAACAATGAATCACCTATGAATTTATGACAATGAAACAAACTATAAATGGGAAAAAAATGGGAGTACTCATTGTTAAGCTGTGGCTATGCATTTGTGGTTAAGATTAGAATATATGATCCATACAAATTCAAAGTGAAAGGTATGGTTAAGGTGTAATAGAAGAAAAAGTATTTGCTCAGGTAATTGTAATGCAATAAAACCAGTGACTAGAAGATAGGTAGAGGTGAAAAAGGAAGAAAAAAATTAATAGTCTAAATAAGAAGAAAAGCTTAATACCTTTCTTTTTAAAATAAGAACCAAAACCAGTTTGGACCATGTTACTCAAGCCTAAAGTCTAGTATGATGGAGGGCTTATGCTATCATGACATCTGTCATTCATGTATTAAGTCATATATTTCCCAGACCTTATTAATTTCTAATTTGAGTATCAGCACTTGATACATCTTCTTCCAACCTCTCATTAAAATACTGCTGAAGAAATAGGACTAATAGAAAATTTCCAAGCTGCAATTGTCAGACAACATATTACAGAAAGTGTTAAGTTTCTTTCAAGCCTATGGAAATGGATTAAGAAATGCTGACATTAACTTGAGAAAGCAAAGCCCATTTAAAAGATGTGTCTTCACTTTGTCTGCTCTCTGGCAGAAATGGAGTCTACACCAAATCATTTACCAACTCTCTCTCAATTGCATATCTTTTTGAGTGTCTGTGTTTGGGGCACAGTGATCTTTCACACCCTCACAAGTAGGACAAGAAGTAGAGTGAATGAGAACAAATATTTGAACACTGCATTTGATAGTGATGGCAGCTTTATTATAGTGAATGCTAGAAGTTGTAGTTTTTATTCTGAATAGCAAAAAAAAAAAAAAGTGTGGGTCATCAGAATCACCTGTGAAACATTTTTAAAAAGAAACCACAATCACACACCCACATGAGATTCTGATTCAAAACATTTGTGATACAGCCAAGACATCTCCTTTAAAAAAAAATTCACATAGAGCCCTTGATAAAGAGATACAAAAAAACAAGCCACGTGACAGGAGAAGATGTTCCTGAGTATACCAAAGTCACACAACATGAATGCTTGCTAGAATCTTGGAATTACACTGGAAGTTATATATATTAACCTATTCTCAAACAATAAACCTGAGAAAAGATTCATTAATCACAAAAGCAGAAATTTGGAAAAATCACCCACAGCTGGTTACTATGTGACAGGTCTGATGGGATCTTGTATCAATAAAAAAAAAAAGACAGAAAATTACAGAGCTGTGTTTTAAAACATTGCAAAGAAAATAAAGGCACTATCTTGAATATTTATTTATTTACCAATTATCGAATGTCAAAAATTTGACAGGTTGGGCCTCCCTGGTGGCGCAAGTGGTTGAGAGTCCGCCTGCCGATGCAGGGGATACGGGTTCGTGCCCCGGTCTGGGAGGATCCCATATGCCGCGGAGCGGCGGGGCCCGTGAGCCATGGCCGCTGAGCCTGCGCGTCCGGAGCCTGTGCTCCGCAACGGGGGAGGCCACAACAGTGAGAGGCCCGCATACCGCAAAAAAAAAAAAAAAAAAAAAAAAAAAAAAAAAATTTGACAGGTAAAATGAAATATAACAGTAAACAAAAAAAAGAATTACACTATCTCATGGAGCTTACACTTTTTTTAAACATCTTTATTGCAGTATAATTGCTTTACAATGGTGCGTCAGTTTCTGTTTTATAACGAAGGGAATCAATTATACATATACATATGTCCCCATATCTCTTCCCTCTTGTGTCTCCCTCCCTCACACCCTCCTTATCCCACCCCTCTACGTGGTCACAAAGCACTGATCTGATCTCCCTGTGCTATGAGGCTGCTTCCCACTAGCTATCTATTTTACGTTTGGTAGTATATATATGTCCATGCCACTCTCTCACTTTGTCCCAGCTTACCCTTCCCCCTCCCCATATCCTCAAGTCCATTCTCTACTAGGTCTGTGTCTTTATTCCTGTCTTGCCCCTAGGTTCTTCAGGACCTTTTTTTTTTTTTAGATTCCATATATATGTGTTAGCATACAGCATTTGTTTTTCTCTTTCTGACTTACTTCACTCTGTATGACAGACTCTAGGCCCATCCACCTCACTACAAATAACTCAATTTCATTTCTTTTTATGGCTGAGTAATATTCCATTGTATATATGTGCCACATCTTCTTTATCCATTCATCTGTTGATGGACACTTAGGTTGCTTCCATGTCCTGGCTATTGTAAATAGAGCTGCAATGAACATTTTGGTGCATGACTCTTTTTGAATAATGGTTTTCTCAGGGCATATGCCCAGTAGTGGGATTGCTGGGTCGTATGGTAGTTCTATTTTTAGTTTTTTGAGGAACCTCCACACTGCTCTCCATAGTGGCTGTATCAACTTACATTCCCACCAACAGTGCAAGAGGGTTCCCTTTCCTCCACACCCTCTCCAGCATACATATGGGTCTTGTTTTTGTATCCATTCAGCCAGTCTATGTCTTTTGGTTGGAGCATTTAATCCATTTACATTTAAGGTATTTATCGATATGCATGTTCCTATTCCCAGTTTCTTAATTGTTTTGGCTTTGTTATTGCAGGTCTTTTCCTTCTCTTGTGTTTCCTGCCTAGAGAAGTTCCTTTAGCATTTGTTGTAAAGCTGGTTTGGTGGTGTTGAATTCTCTTATCCTTTGCTTGTCTGTAAAGGTTTTAATTTCTCCATCAAATCTGAATGAGATCCTTGCTGAGTAGCATAATCTTGGTTGCAGGTTTTTCTCCTTCATCACTTTAAATATGTCCTGCCACTCCCTTCTGGCTTGCAGAGTTTCTGCTAAAAGATCAGCTGTTAACCTTATGGGGATTTCCCTTGTGTGTTATTTGTTGTTTTTCCCTTGCTGCTTTTAATATTTTTTCTTTGCATTTAATTTTTGATAGTTTGATTAATATGTGTCTTGGCATGTTTCTCCTTGGACTTATCCTGTATGGGACTCTCTGTGCTTCAGGGACTTGAGCAACTATTTCCTTTCCCATACTAGGAAAGTTTTCAACTATAATCTCTTCAAATATTTTCTCATTCCCTTTCTTTTTCTCTTCTGATTCTGGGACCCCTATAATTCGAATGTTGGTGCATTTAATGCTGTCCCAGAGGTCTCTGAGACTGTCCTCAGTTCTTTTCATTCTTTCTTCTTTATTCTGCTCTGCAGTAGTTATTTCCACTAGTTTATCTTCCAGGTCACTTATCCGTTCTTCTGCCTCAGTTATTCTGCTATTGATCCCTTCTAGAGTATTTTTAATTTCATTTATTGTGTTGTTCCTCATTGCTTGTTTCATCTTTAGTCCTCTAGGTCCTTGTTAAATGTTTCTTGCTTTTTCTCTATTCTATTTTCAAGATTTTGGATCATCTTTACTATCATTATTCTGAATTCTTTTTCAGGTAGACTGCCTATTTCCTCTTCATTTGTAAGGTCTGGTGGGTTTTTACCTTGCTCCTTCATCTGCTGTGTGTTTTTCTGTCTTCTCATTTTGCTTATCTTACTGTGCTTGGGGTCTCCTTTTTGTAGGCTGCAGGTTTGTAGTTCCCGTTGTTTTTGGTATCTGTTCCCAATGTCTAAGGTTGGTTCACTGGGTTGTGTAGGTTTCCTGGTGGAGGGGAATAGTGCCTGTGTTCTGGTGGATGAGGCTGGATCTTGCCTTTCTGGTGGGCAGGTCCACGTCTGGTGGTATGTTTTGGGGTGTCTGTGGCCTTTTTATGATTTTAGGCAGCCTCTCTGCTGATGGATGGGGTTGTGTTCCTGTCCTGCTAGTTGTTTGGCATAGGGTGTCCAGCACTGTAGCTTGCTGGTCGTTGAGTGAAGCTGGGTCTTGGTGTTGAATTGGACATCTCTGGGAAATTTTCACTGTTTGATATTACGTGGAGCCGGGAGGTCTCTTGTGGACCAGTGTCCTGAAGTTGGGTCTCCCACCTCAGAGGCACAGCCCTGACTCCTGGCTGGAGCACCAAGAGCCTTTCATCCACACGGCTCAGAATAAAAGGGAGGAAAAAGTAGAAAGAAAGAAATAGGAGAAAATAAAATAAAGTAAGATAAAAAAATTATTAAAATAAAAAATAATTATTAAGAAAAATTTTTTTTAAAGTAATAAAAACAAAAACGGATGGATAGAACCCTAGGACAGATGGTAAAAGCAAAGCTATACATACAAAATCGCACACAGAAGCATACACATACACACTCACAAAAAGAGGAAAAGGGAAAATACATATATATCTTTGCTCCCAAAGCCCACCTCCTTGATTTGGGATGATTCGTTGTCTATTCAGGTATTCCACCGATGCAGGGAACATCAAATTGATTGTGGAGATTTAATCCACTGCTCCTGAGGCTGCTGGGAGAGATTTCCCTTTCTCTTCTTTGTTCGCACAGCTCCCGGGGTTCAGCTTTGGATTTGGACCCGCCTCTGCGTGTAGGTCGCCGGAGGGCGTCTGTTCTTCGCTCAGACAGGACAGGGTTAAAGAAGCCGCTGATTCGGGGGCTCTGGCTCATTCAGGCCGGGGGAGGCAGGGGCACGGAGTGCGGGGCGAGCCTGTGGCGGCAGAGGCCGGCGTGTGTTCTCCCGGGGAAGTTGTCCCTGGATCCCGGGACCCTGGCAGTGGCAGGCTGCACAGGCTCCCGGGAGCGGAGGTGTGGATAGCGACCTGTGCTCCCACACGGGCTTCTTGGTGGCTGCAGCAGCAGCCTTAGCGTCTCAGGCCCGTCTCTGGGGCTCGCGCCGGTCTCTGGAGCTCCTTTAAGCAGCGCTCTTAATCCCCTCTCCTCGCGCACCAGGAAACAATGAGGCAAGAAAAAGCCTCTTGCCCCTTCGGCAGCTCCAGACTTTTTCCCGGACTCCCTCCCGGCCAGCTGTGGTGCATTAGCCCCTTCAGGCTGTGTTCACGCCGCCAACCCCAGTCCTCTCCCTGCGCTCCGACCGAAGCCCGAGCCTCAGCTCCCAGCCCCGCCCGCTCCGGCAGGTGAGCAGACAGGCCTCTCGGGCTGGTGAGTGCCGGTCATCCCCAATCCTCTGTGTGGAAATCTCTCCACTTTGCCCTCCGCACCCCTGTTGCTGTGCTCTCCTCCGCAGCTCCGAAGCTTCCCCCCTCCGCCACCCGGAGTCTCCGCCCGCGAAGGGGCTTCTCGTGTGTGGAAACCCTTCCTCCTTCACGGTTCCCTCCCACTGGTGCAGGTCCCGTCCCTATCCTTTTGTCTCTCTTTTTTCTTTTGCCCTGCCAAGTACGCGAGGAGTTTCTTACCTTATGGGAGGCCTGACGTCTTCTGCCAGTGTACAGTAGGTGTTCTGTAGGAGCTGTTCCACATGTAGATGTATTTCTGATGTATTTGTGGAGAGGAAAGTGATCTCAGCGTCTTACTCTTCCACCATCTTGAAACTCCTCCCCGTTTGTAGATTTTTTGATGATGGCCATTCTGACCGGTGTGAGATGATATCTCATTGTAGTTTTGATTTGCATTTCTCTAATGATTAATGATGTTGAGCATTCATGTGTTTGTTGGCAATCTGTAAAGCTTCTTTGGAGAAATGTCTATTTAGGTCTTCTGCCGATTTTTGATTTGGGTTGTTTGTTTCTTTGATATTGAGCTGCATGAGCTGCTTGTAAATTTTGGAGATTAATCCTTTGTCAGTTGCTTCATTTGCAAATATTTTCTCCCATTCTGAGGGTTGTCTTTTCGTCTTGTTTATGGTTTCCTTTGCTATGCAGAAGGTTTTAAGTTTAATTAGGTCCCATTTGTTTATTTTTGTTTTTATTTTCATTACTCTAGGAGATGGATCAAAAAAGATACTGCGGCAGTTAATGTCAAAAACTGTTCTGCCTATGTTTTCCTCTAAGAGTTTGATAGTGTCTGGCCTTATATTTAGTTCTTTAATCCATTTTGAGTTTATTTTTGTCTATGGTGTTAGGAAGTGTTCTAATTTCAATCTTTTACATGTAGCTGTCCAGTTATCCCAGCACCACTTATTGAAGAGGCTATCTTTTCTCCACTGTATATTCTTGCCTCCTTTATCAAACATAAGGTGACCATATGTGCATGGGTTTATCTCTGGGCTTTCTATCCCATTCCACTGATCTATATTTCTGTTTTTGTGCCAGTACCATAGTGTCTTGATTACTGTCGCTTTGTAGTATAGTCTGAAGTCAGGGAGCCTGATTCCTCCAGCTCCCTTTTTCTTTCTCAAGATTTCTGTGGCTCTTTGGGGTCTTTTGTGTTTCCATACAAATTGTGAAATTTTTTGTTCTAGTTCTGTGAAAAATGCCAGTGGTGGTTTGATAGGGATTGCATTGAATCTGTAGATTGCTTTGGGTAGTAGAATCATTTTCACAATGTTGATTCTTCCAATCCAAGAACATGGTATATCTCTCCATCTATTTGTATCATCTTTAATTTCTTTCATCAGTGTCTTATAATTTTCTGCATACAGGTCTTTTGTCTCCTTAGGTAGGTTTATTCCTAGATATTTTATTCTTTTTGTTGCAATGGTAAATGGGAGTGTTTCCTTAATTTCTGTGCATTAATTTTGTATCCTGCTACTGTACCAAATTCATTGATTAGCTCTAGTAGTTTTCTGGTAACATGTTTAGGATTCTCTATGTAATAGTATCATGTCATCTGCAAACAGTGACAGCTTTACTTCTTTTCTGATTTGGATTCTTTTTATTTCTTTTTCTTCTCTGCTGTGGCTAAAACTTCCAAAACTTTGTCGAATAATAGCAGTGAGAGTAGCAACCTTGTCTTGTTCTTGATCTTAGTGGAAATGGTTTCAGTTTTTCACCATTGAGACGATGTTGGCTGTGAGTTTGTCATATATGGCCTTTATTATGTTGAGGAACATTCCCTCTATGCCTACTTTCTGGAAGGTTTTTATCATAAATGGGTGTTGACTTTTGTTGAAAGCTTTCTCTGCATTGATTGAGATGATCATATGGTTTTTCTCCTTCAGTTTGTTAATATAGTGTAACACATTGATTGATTTGCATATATTGAATAATCCTTACATTCCTGGGATAAACCCCACTTGATCATGGTGTGTGATCCTTTTAATGTGCTGTTGGATTCTTGCATCTTGTTCAGGATTTTTGTTAAGGATTTTTGCATCTGTGTTCATCAGTGATACTCGCCACTAGTTTTCTTTCTTTGGAACATCTTTGTCTGGTTTTGGTATCAGGGTGATGGTGGCCTCATAGAATGAGTGTGGGAGTGTTCCTCCCTCTGCTATATTTTGGAAGAGTTTGAGAAGGATAGGTGTTAACTCTTCTCTAAATGTTTGATAGAATTTGCCTGTGAAGCCATCTGGTCCTGGGGTTTTGTTTGTTGGAAGAATTTTAATCACAGTTTCAATTTCAGTGCTTGTCATTGGTCTGTTCATATTTTCTATTTCTTCCTAGTTCAGTCTTGGAAGGTTGTGCATTTCTAAGAATTTGTCCATTTCTTCTAGGTTGTCTATTTTATTGGCATAGTGTTGCTTGTAGTAATCTCTCATGATCCTTTGTATTTCTGCAGTGTCAGTTGTTACTTCTCCTTTTTCATATCTAATTCTATTGATTTGAGTCTTCTCCCTTTTTTTTCTTGATGAGCTTACACTTTAAAGGGGAAGAAGAACATTAACAGGATTAAAGTATAAAATGTTATAAAGTTATGTAAATTGAAAGAATAAATTTAGATTTATATGTGATATGTGCAGTGAAGGAAAGGAACATTAACACATATACAGTAGATTATTTGATCTACTTCAGAATCCAGGAGTCTGGAATAAATATTAATATTTAATTCAATGGCACTTATTAAACATGAATACAGATCCTAGGGGAAAAAATTCAACAGAGATAAGAATATGATAAGTAAAATTTTCAAGGAAGCAAAATAATGCAAGAGTGTAGTTAAAATATGCATTGGATAAAATTGAAAGAAGACAATGGCCAAAAACCCAAATCCATGATAAAGAAGATACATTTGAAAAATCTATGAAAATGTGGAAGAAAAAGGTAAAGAAGCAATTTGTGAAAGAAATGTAGGGGACTTAGAGGACAAACTAAAGCACCAACCTAAGAAATCTATTTTTGAGGAAGAAATCAGAGTTGGAAAAGAAGCATTAATCAGAGATGTAGTGGAAGAATGCCTTCCTACTCTGAAGAAAGACTTGAATATCCAGACTGAGGTCTCCTTATTTACACCATGTCTTCACACTCCCTTCCATTTTCATGCAATGGGGTCTTTGATCATGATATTTCTCTCTCCTGAAATACTCTTTTTTTTCCATGTAACTGCTTCTCAGAATTCAGATCTAAGCTTAATCACCATTCCTTCAATGTCTCAGACTCCTTCATTGGTGAGAAATTTTCCAGTATATTTGTAGTAATGCAGCACTTATCAAAATGGTAATTTTACATTTATTATGATTATTTAATAACTGTCTGTCTCCCCTGCTACTCATAAGCTCTAGGAAAGTAGGAAGTGAACTCATTTTACCTACTTATTTTATTCCCAGGATCTAGCTTGGTACCAGACAAATAGGTGCCTTATCAATTATTTTTGAAAGAATGAATGAGTGAATGAATAAATGAACTCCAAAAATGCCAGTCACATGAATGTTATAAATAAGAACTAAAAACAATGTGCAAAAATAAAAATAGCTGTATTAAGTCATTGCATAGGGAGTGATGATTTCTGAGGTTTTGAAGATTTTCTTTAATATCTTTCAAAGAAAAAAAATTTTTAATGTCAAAAAAGTGTTTTTTGACTGCCATCTACGTGCTAAGCACAGAGATAAAAACATTTATGAAATAGAACCTTGGCCCTTTGGGAGCCCACAAATGAGGTGGAGAATAGGCATATAAATGTAGGATAATATACACTGTAATCAATACTATAATAAAATTAAAAATGTTCATGTGTCTCATTCATAGGGACCATGCTAGTCTCTCTGTTTCAATTTCAACATATATATTTCTGGAGATTTTACCCCCTCCAAAAAAAGTATTGAGAATTTATCACAACAAATTTGGCAGTGGCCATTGTCACTCTCCTCTTGTGTGCCTTCTACCCTTCCTAACTAGACTTGCTCACCACCTGGAAACCAAGAAGATGATTAGACAAGCAGTGTGATTTCCCCAACACCAACTCCAAACCTGACTGTCATAGTTTATAAGACTAAAATGTTTTGTAAAGGGAGTGTCGGTAGAAGTAGCTGAAAGGTAGAAATTTAAAAATTATCACTAAAACACAACAACAACAACAAAAACCCACAGACACACCTCTGACTCCCAACCAGTCTCCATTGTTAACTCGAGGCTGTTTCAATTTCTATCCTTAGAAGCTTATACCTTTGAATTGAGACTTTGTTTAAATTGGAAGAGATCATATATTTATCAGATACTTCACAGTAGAAGTGAGATTCCAATCATTTGAAAGCAATAGGTTTTTGAAAGGAGTGGAAATGGAAAACAATGAAGATATTCAGAAAGCAAGAGCGAAGGTAACAGAAAAGTGAGACAATTAGCACCAAAACTCTTTTGTCTATTCCCCATTTTGTTTAAGACTGATCTTACCAATAATGATTCTATACACTTAAACCCTCTGTAAAAATGTTCCTTTGAGTCACATTCATCTTTAAAAACCTTTCATTTGTTTAATTCTAATAATATGTCTATACTCTGTTTTATATCTGAGTTTGGTTCAGATGATTGCTTTGCCTATTCAGACTGTGTTACTTATTACCTTTTTATGTCATAATTTTTTGTTGAAGGTCATAAATGTAGTATAGGACAGTTGATACAGAGGTAAATATTTTTTCCTACTTGGAGATGAGCACATCTTTCCTTCTACTAGGCCTGTAGCATAGGGTTTCTAACAGGAGTGGGGTTGGGTTTGAAGTTTGTTGTTGCTATGGTTACCCTCAGTGCATCAAGGGCTTCAAATTCCTCTAGGGAAACCTTGTATTTAGGGTCTACTCCCCATGTGGATTTGGTTCTCCCTTTGCCCTGTTACTCACAAACAATCTGTCTCTTGCTGCTCTCCCCAATATATCCCACTTTTATTTTTACTGTATGCTTGGTTTTTTAATATATATATATATATATATATATATATATATATATATATATATATATATTTAATTTATTTATTTAGTTTTGGCTGTGTTGGGTCTTCGTTGCTGCTCCCGGGCTTTCTCTAGTTGTGTTCTACTCTTCATTGCAGTGCGCCGGCTTCTCATTGTGGTGCTTCTCGTTGCAGAGCACGGGCTCCAGGCACGTGGGCTTCAGTAGTTGCTGTGCGTAGGCTCAGTAGTTGTGGCGCACGGGCTTAGTTGCTCCACGGCATGTGGGATCTTCCCGGACCAGAGCTCAAACCCGTGTCCCCTGCATTGGCAGGCGGATTCTTAACCACTGTGCCACCAGGGAAGTCCCTGTATGCTTGTTACCATGGGTGGACATGGGTATGGAGGAGGGAGACAGGCAGACTGGGTAAACCAGCGTTTGGGGTTGACGTGCCCCTCTCCCAGGAGTGGAGCTTCTCTTCCTGCTTCCCTTCCCAGCTGCAGGAGTTTTCACCAGCACCCTCAAGCTACAGTTTTTGTTGACCATTCCCACTGAAGAGAAAAGCTTCCATTCCTTAGAGGAGAAAGGGGAGACTGGTCTGAGCAGAATGGGAAAAGGAGCTGCTGTTCTGCCCCAGCTGGCACCCCTGGTGTCCTCTCTAACCTACCCCGAATGGCTGGTGGAGGTTCTGGAGGAATCAGCTGCAAGAGGTGTGAACCCCCTTCTGTTGGCCACCTTCAGGGGCTTCACTTTCTCATGCCAACCCACACTTGGTCTTTAGCAACTCATTAAAAATTTCTACCTGAATCTTGTACTGACTTATTTGGTATTAAGTGGTTTCTGCCCCAAGTCAGTAAATGTTCAAATCCTGCTTCTCCCTGCGGGATCCTGACTCTAGCTATCCAGTTAGCTGTTTATCCACTAACCTCAGCTCACTGATGGGTTCAAGAAAAGTTGTAATTTACATTTTTTCCAGCTTTTTCTTATTATAAGAGTATGGATGCAATACTGTTTCCTTCTCTCTGAATGTCTGAGCTGAAACCAAGAAGTCTCACTTTTATTCCCTTGATGTAAAAGAAAGTGTGTTTCAGTTAACTTTAGGAATTTTCAAGACCTATTTGAATTATATGAGAGTACCTCTCTTCCTTTCCCTCACCTGATGCTAGTCAACAGATTCTCCAATAACTAGGAAATTATCTATTTGGTAAACAATTCTATGTACAGCTATCATTCTGAAATAGACCTTTCCTAAACTCACTCATTCCACAGGGCCAAGTCATCAGGCAAGAAGGCTTTTATTTTGTTTCTATTGAGTTCCTTCTATCTTCTCAGTTGAATTTTTTTAAGACTGACTGGAAATGTTTTTAAAACAGTGAGTCTGGTTTTGTTACGCTGGATTTTTTACCCAAAGAGTTATCCCTAGCACCTGTGCATGAAGAGTTCTAGTGATGTTCACCCAGCAATATCTCCCATATTCTTATTAATATAAAGTCTCTAGACAACTGATAAGAAAATAACAAATAATGCCATTAAGAATTAAGGTGGAAGAAAAGGTATAATCTTGCAAATACATCCAATATTTGGGATGACTACAAGAATATTTCCAATGTGGCGAAGTTGCTAGATGTTATTAGGTGTGTACTATGCTGGGTCTGCAAGGGATTTTTCTCCCAGGTCTTAAGGAAACATGCAGAGCTATGAAAAGAATGAGGTTTTCCACACACATATTAAAGGCACTTAAATATATCTTCCCCCATACTAACCATTCTAGGAAACTCAGCACAGTATATCTTTACTGATGGGAAGAACCTCTCTCTCTCTTCCCCTCCCTTCATAATTTCTATTGCTGTCATTTCATTTAGTTATCAAAAATGATACTGGTGAAGAATGTATTTTTTGGTTGAAGTATAGTTGACTTACAATATTATATTACTTTCAGGTGAACAACATAGTGATTTGATATTTTTATAGATTACATACTATACAAAGTTATTATAAAATATTTATTATATTCCCTGTGCTCTACATCCCTGTGACTTATTTATTTTATAACTGGCAGTTTGTACCTCTTAATTCCCTTCCCCTATTTTGCTCCTCCCCCCACCTCTCTCTCCTGTGGTAACCACCAGTTTGTTCTCTGTATCTGTGAGCCTGTTTCTGTTTTGCTATATTCATTCACTTGTTTTATTTTTAGATTCCTCACATAAGGAAAAACATACAATATTTATCTCTCTCTAACTGATTTATTTCACTAAGCATAATATACCTTCCAGGCCCATCCATGTTGTCACAAATGGCAAGATTTTGTTCTCTTTTTATGGTCGAAAAATATTCCATTGTGTATATGTGAGTGTGTGTGTGTATATATATATATATATATATATATATATATATATATGTGTGTGTGTGTGTGTGTGTGTGTGTGTGTGTGTGTGTGTGTGTGTGTATATGTATATGTATATATGTATATATATATATACATATATATACCACCTCTTCTTTATTCATTCATTCATAAACACTTAGGTTGTTTCCATATTCTGCCTATTGTGAATAATGCTGCTCTGGATGTTGGGGTGCATGTGTCTTTCTGAATTCGTGAAGGATGTCTTTTGAATCTACCAAGCTTGATATATCATTAGGATATGTTAAGTTATTATTTTATTTAGAAATTGACTTCAACTGTATTGGAGGATGGAAGGAATGAAAAATGCCCACTGAACTGAGAAGGCATCTTGAAACCAAAAAACAAGGCAGGCAGCTCGATATAATCAATGGATCAGTTTATTATAAGGTAACATTCACACGATAGGATTGGGCAGACAACGATCCAGAAGCGTTCACAGCTGCACTTACACTGCCAAGGGGCCACTGGGATGATTTTAGTTAACCTAGGGAATGGGGTAGTTGCTTGGAAAGAGGATGGGAATTCCTAAGTCAAGATTTATGAATGGGTAACTAGTCTTGTGGATGCTGAGAATACGTCAGGGAAGGTTTTCATCACTGGGGACTACCAGGCTACCTGTTCCTAATGATTATTAAAAAGTATCTATTAACCATAAATCCCCTCATGACAGAGAAGTGATTTACTGTACAGTACAGTCCTGGGTAGAGTCAGCAGAAGGACAGGAGAAACTGTTAGTGCTCAAGATGGTATCAGTTATGCTAATAGCCATACAAATAGGAATTACAGACATCTGAGGGCTTGAAGAGTCTTGTGATTTCCTTTTTATTTTATTCCATTTTATTTTAAAGTAACATTTGCTTGAATTTTTCTTAGGGCTGATTGCAAGAAAAGTTTCATATTTTGTTTTTATCACACACCAGGCTTTAGTTCAATAGCTTTGTTTATAATAAAGCTCTGAGTACTACTTGGGCCATTTCTATAATTTGTGTCCTGTATGAGTCACATATATGTCATATACATATAATATCAGGCTATAAATTTGAGAACAGTTAAAAGGAAAGTAAGTGCCTTGTTTAAAAACATATAAATAATCTACTCAGGCAGTTGTTTGTTGGATCCACAAATCTCTCAAGTAATAAATTTAAAAATTAGATACATGGTTCATAAATTTTAAAATCACTTCCAAGATTTCTTATGCCTACTATGTGGTTGAACAAATGGAAAAGCATTTTAAATATACAATCAATAAAAGAAGTTCTTTGTGTCTATTCATCCTAGAGCAGGAGGTAATAGGAAATCAACATAAATTTCAAGGCTACAATGTTGTGTAATAGCACTTATTAATCTCGACCTAGACGTAGGTGAACTTAGTGTAAAATACACTTAGCACTATGCATCTACTCTCTGGATACATAACATCCAACATAATATTCACTTTCTAAAATTTATCAAATAGTCAATTGTTTTCTTCCCCTCCTTCCTTTCCTGATCTTCTCTTTTCTTTCCCTTCCTTTGTCTTGTCCTTTTCCTTCTAGAATAATTCAATCCTGAGCCATTAGATGGGGCCAAGAAAGTAGGTATGTAGGTAGGTGCAGGTGGAGGAAAGCTGTTTAAGGGGAACTACAGGGACCTGAGTGGGTGTAAGAGCCCAAGAGTCCGAGCATTGTTAGGAGAGTGTCCATAAGAGGGATAGTCCAGCATAGGTGTCAGAATCCAAGGAAGGGTCTATTAGTTGGGTTTTCCAGAGAAACAAAACCAAGAGGAGATAGAGAGATAGATAGATAGATAGATAGATAGATAGATAGATAGATAGATAGATAGATAAATAGATAGATAGGTAGTAGGGGGGAAGCCTAGAGACCCAGGGAAGAGTTGGTGTTGCAGTTTGAGTCCAGAGGCAGTCTGCTGGGAGAATTTCTTCTTCCTCAGGGGAAGTCAGTCTTTTTTTATTAAGGCTTTTGACTGATAGGGCGAGGCCCACACACACTATGGAAGGTAATCTGCTTTACTCAAAGTCTTCTGATTTAAATGTTAATTTCATCTAAAAAAGACCTTCACAGAAATATCTAGAATAATGTTTGACCAAATATCTAGATACTATGTCCCAGCCAAGTTGACACATAGCACCAACCATCATAGGAGTGTAAGGGGGACATCACACATGGGGCACCCTGCCATGGGTGTCAGACCTGAATAGGGTGAAGAAGACATCACTGTGGGGGAGAGCAGAGTGAAGGCTGGATGTGAGGTGTTGGAACCTGAATAGGGTGAGAAGGGTTTCCAGGTAGGAAAAGAGCAGCCCAGCACCTCATGGTGTTGGACTCTGCGTGGAGCGAAGAAGGTCTCTGCAAGGAAGAGAGTGGCACCAGGGATGGGAGACTCGTTGTCAATATCACACTGGCTTAATTCCTTTAGCTTTATAGGTCTTAATATCTGGTAGTGGGCTTCTCCAACTTTACCCTTCAAGATTGCTTTGATTTCTTCTTGGCCCTTTACATTTCCATGTAAAGGCCAAATTAATCTTGTCAATATCCACATTTCAAAAACTACTGGGATTTTGTTTGAGATTTCACTGAACTTACAGATAAAATTTGGGAGAACCGACATCCTTAAAATATTAAATCTTTCAATAAATGAACATGATGTAGGTCTTAATTTCTCTGAATACTGTTTTGTAGTATTGGGGATAGAGGTCTTAGACACCTGTTATAAGATTTATTGCTAGGATTTCAATGTGGTTTTATTTTTGTTTTTTGTGTTTTTTTGGTGCTACACTAAATAATATGCTTTACTAATATCATTTCCTAATTGCTATTGATATATGAACAACTGCATTTGATTTTGTGGATTGCCCTTGTAACCAGTGAACTTTGTTAAAATTCACTTAATCATGTTGATAGCTCATCTATAGTAACTTGTGGATTTTCTGCAATACAAACATGTCACTGATAGTTTTATTTTTTGTTTCTTTTCTTATCCTTACAAATTTTAATTCTTTTTCTTCCCATTTCTGTGGCTAGGACATAATGTTGAATAGAAATGGCAATAGTAGCCATTTCCTTCTCACTCCCAACGTCAGCAGGAAAGCTTTATTAAAATTAAATATCCCATTTAACTCTAATGTTTGCAGTAGTGCTTTTTTAAAAAAAGAAATCATGATCATGTCTGAAAGCATATCACATGGAAATTGTTGTGATTTTTTTGTCCTCATTCTAAGTAAATTATCACTTTTAATTTTATTTTGTATTCATCATTTTGAAATTTTTTATAGGCCTTCCTCTCACATTTGGTGAACTTAAAAACCTGCAATACTCAGCCCTGTCCCTGCTGGTAGCCGGGCTCTGCCTGTCTTCTTGCTACACCGTGTTTCATCATCTTTTATCCCTATGTTTTTGCCTCTTGTGGCAAGATGGCTTCTTGCTCCTCCTTGAGGCCTAATATCTTCAGTTCCAGAAGGAAGAAGGAAAAAGGGCAAAATGTCTTCCTAGAAAGCTTTGTCTTCTTCTTTTGGAAAGAAATCCCTTACCAATTAGCATGCTTCTGCAATGTTTCCCAAAAACAGAATGGGAAGTTTTTGCAAAAAACTCTGATTACTTAGTGACTCACCATATGTCCATAGGGTTTGAAATTACCTTGTGCTGTTATTTGTCATTCTGTCATTGTTTTCTGTGTATATTTATTCACCCTAATAAAATGACACCCACTTGAATTTTACAGCCTACAACTTAGTTCATCACCACCTTCCTTACATACACACACCAAGACACATATCCTCTAGAACCAAGGACAGAAACGAGAAAAAAATTGCTCAATAAACATCCATTGGATGAAGTGAGAGAGTGACATGGACATATATACACTACCAAATGTAAAATAGGTAGCTAGTGGGAAGCAGCCACATAGCACAGGGAGATCAGCCCGGTGCTTTGTGACCACCTAGAGGGGTGGGGTAGGGAGGGCAGGAGGGAGACTCAAGAGGGAGATGATATAGTGATATATGTATATATATAGCTGATTCACTTTGTGATACAGCAGCAACTAACACAATATTATAAAGCAATTATACTCCAATAAATGTTAAAAAATAATAAACTAAAAAAATAAGTAAATAAATAAACACCCATTGGAGAACCTTTGAAAATCTCACAATTGGAGGACTCAGTTCTTCCCTTTCTGTAAAATGCCCTATTTTATTTCTTTTATTATTATTGTTTTTGCTGATGTGTATTCTTTATGAAAATTTTTTCATTGTATTTTACATGCACAAGAGAAAAGAAATCAGAGTACAAAAGAGTCAAAAATGAAAGGCAAATGCATTGTTCTTTGCTTTTCTTCCTGCTTCCAATGCTACAGAGACAACCAATTCTCAGCAGTTCTGATAAGATGTGTTTGCCAATTTTATCTGAATTTATTAAGCTTAAAATATATTTTAACTCCATGCTATAAAATATGAAGAATTCCTCTCCTTCCCTTTATGTTTTTTCCCAATTTTTGTGGTTTTTCTATGTACTTTTTTTTTTTTTTTTTTTTGCGGTACGCGGGCCTATCACTGTTGTGGCCTCGCCCATTGTGGAGCACAAGCTCCGAACGTGCAGGCCCAGCGGCCATGGCTCACGAGCCCAGCCACTCCACGGCATGTAGGATCTTCCCGGACTGAGGCACGAACCCATGTCCCCTGCATCGGCAGGCGGACTCTCAACCACTGCGCCACCAGGGAAGCCCTATGTACTTATTTTTAAAGTTCCCATAAATATCAGTTATATTGAGGATTATAAATAATATATTAAACCATTTCTAATTCCATAAACTTAGACTCCTCACAGTATTAAATAAGACAATGAACGATCCTAGACTTCCCACTACTGGTTTTCCTACTGTTTCTCTCCTCTACTTCCGTCTGCTGTGCCTTTACTTCTACCCTATCCTGAGGGAGGACAAATGCTCAGAATAATAACTGGCTTCCCCAGGCCTCATGGACTTGAACAACAGAGGTCAGGAGAGGTCACAGAGCACTGCAATACTCACTTTCTCTGATTTTCTTTCCTCCACCAAGAAGTGTCAAAAGAGAACCCAAGAGTAAAATGCCATTATTCCCAGCAGGGGATAAGAGAGAGTCCAAGACACTGGGTCCAAAATCATGTCTCTCTGGGCCTACCCTGCTCCATTGAGGGTATTTAAGTGGGTGCACTGTGCACAGAGTTAAGACTCAGCTTTCTCTGATCAACTTAAACCCATCAATAGAAGTCAAGAAAGAGCCACAGGTACTCAAGTAAGATTTTGATTCTCCAGTTTGCCTCCATGACAAGGGGTCATGAGGAAGCCCAGTCATGACCCCTCCTAATTTTGACACTTATGGTGTCACCAACACTATCTGTCTTGAAATCTATCAGGACTAACCTCATTATGTTACTTAAAAAGTCCCAGAATTCCAGATGATCTCTTGTTCCCCTTCTTCTAATTTTCATTCTCTAATTTCCATATACCTCTAATTATCAACTTTTTCTCTCAGACTCCAATTTTGAAATCTGCCCCCTTTCAGTTTGTCCCCTGGAACTCAGAGTCCCTCCTCTCCAAAACTGTCCATATTCTCAAACTCATAAACCAGCATTTTCCTCATGGCTGCAGCCTCACCTATATCTGGATTTCTCCTGAGGACAATGCTTCCCCCAAAAGCATCAATTGCTTAAGCATTGCTTATTGCTTAAAGCAACTGTTGACTTTTTCTCACAACTCTCTGGATATAGAGTGAGTCCTTGCTCCTCTTTTGGCTTCCAGTGCATTCTCCTCATTTCCTCCCTTCCCAAATAAAGCAGCTCCAAGTTTCATGTCATCTGACCCTAACACACAACTGTCCCTCATCTGCCACATGTCCCCCGAGTTGGAACTCCTCACTTCCAATGGTTTTAGCTCCTCTCTCCA
Source organism: Mesoplodon densirostris (assembly GCF_025265405.1). NCBI lineage: Eukaryota > Metazoa > Chordata > Mammalia > Artiodactyla > Ziphiidae > Mesoplodon > Mesoplodon densirostris. The sequence continues at coordinate 18,605,397 of NC_082671.1, forward strand.
GTGTCAACACTGTTCCTGTCTTGAATCACGGTCTTGATGAAGCCTCACACTTTGCGAGCAGAGAACTGAACTCTTAAATCTTCCCCCAAACCTATTCTACCCAGTCCTCTCTGTTGCTTTCTCCTTAAATGATGCATCCAATTCTCAGGAAATCATATTGGTCTGCAAAGTATACATAGACAGTCCTTCAATTAACTGGCCTATTTCCTGTCTAGCTTGTGATCTATTTTCTGTCTAACTTGTATTCTTTGAAATTTCAACTCAGAGGTTCCTACTTACATCCCAGCCTCCTTCTAAGTGCATCCTGAATGACAGCTCCTGCCACCCTGTTCTATCCCTGGAGACACTCCCATTCCCTTTATATGACACATAAATAATCAGAGTATATTGACACCCACTTCTCCAATCCTCCCTCTCCACATCCTCCTCACCCTTAAGGGAGTTCTATCATTACATCTATATTGACTGTCCTTTCAGTGGGAGGGAGAATAAGAAGTAGATAAACATGGCTGTTCATTCTATTCTCTTGAACCAGAAACTCCATATCATCCATAAGGCCTCTTGTGTCTCTAAAATCCTTTCATACTTTTATTGTATCCCTAAGCTACAAAATAATAATAAGGGTAGATTTAGTTTTAAATGTATATCTTGAGTTTTATTAACCTCAGTTCCATAACAGAAGCTACTTTTTAAACATTTCATTCTCTAAGAGGACATAAAGAAAATTCGTGTTTGTATTCTAACTTAGGACACCTTGGGTGACATAAGCATTAGACTAAGGAGGCCTCCTGAATCTGGGAAACTGATTTTTTGGATAATATCTGGCAATACAAACAGCCTTTAAGGACTAGTGTTTTTCGGGACTTCCCTGGTGGCACAGTGGTTAAGAATCTGCCTGACAATGCAAGGGATACGGGTTCGAGCCCTGGTCTGGGAAGATCCCACATGCCACGGAGCAAGGAAGCCCATGCACCACAACTACTGCACCTGCACTTTAGAGCCCACAAGCCATAACTCCTGAGCCCACGCACCTACAGCCCATGCTCTGCAGCAAGAGAAGCCACCGCAATGAGAAGCCCATGCACCGCAACCAAGAGTAGCCCCTGCTCGACGCAACTAGAGAAATCCCATGCACAGCAACAAAGACCCGACGCAACCAAAAGTAAATTAATTAATTAATTTTAAAATACTGAAAAAAAAAGGACTAGTGTTTTTCTAGTATTGACCTTTCACACTTTGACTTAGACATTTGTTTTTAAGAGAGAGTTCAGTTGCCAGGTTTGAATTGCTGAAAAAAATATCCAACAATCTTTGCTACATGATTTTTAATTACCTGTTTAAGTTTGTCAGTACTCTGAACAAAATGAGCAAATATATGACATGAGTCAAAAAGCAGGGAATGAATTGAAATCAAGTGATGGCATATTAGTGAGTAATCTATTTTAAAAGAATCATGTCTGGAATGAATGGGAAGAGGTAAAGAACAATTCCAAAATAGATTAAAAAGATTTACTCTTCTTTCACATGAAGTGATAAATTTGAATAAAATACTTAAATATTCACATAAGAAGATAAGAATTTCAGTCTCTAATCCTGATATCAAAGCAGAAATTCAATGGAATTAAATAGATTTTCACAGTAGGAAATTTTTAGAATCATTTGGAAAAGATATGGGAAACATGCCCTTATTTTGCATGAGTGAAAAGAGAAATTGCTGTTTTAACAATTTAACATAAAAATAAAGCTGGTTCTGATATCTTACTTTGAAGGTTGTGTATAAATGTCCCTCTGAGGAAAATCTCAAATACCATTGTTCCTTCAGAAATACTATCAGTGAACATTTTTTCAACTTGAGTAAAGAAAAATGTTGAGGTTCTTAAAGACAAGGAAAAATTACCTGCAGTAAGTACCTCTATTGATTTTAAGAACAATTAAGTTGTAGTGTGTTCTCCAATTCTGCGAAGCATGATATAAAAGAGCATTATAGTTTAGTTTTCAATTCATCATCATTCAAAACTTTGGAATTTTGGTCCGTCTCTTTGCCCTCATTTTCCTTCCCTGTAAACTTGGCCTCAAGCATAGTTTCTGAAGAGGCATTTTCCTCTGGTAGATGATACTTCCTCAAAATAATGAGGATTAAAAAGGCTGGAATATAGCTTGATCCTCTTAGCACTGCTGGCAATCCAAGGTAGATGTATCTATCAAAAAATGTAAAACATATTAAAACTTATAAAGATAGTTTTGCATATTGTTAATTATTAATATTTTACTCTCATAAGGAGCAGCAGCTACTTGTTTTGCACGTCAACCTTATGAAGTAACCTCATGAACTCACTTATGAATTCTAATGTTTGCTAAAATGCGTTTTGGGATTCTTTATCTAGAAGATGGAAATTTATTTCCCTCTTTGCTTATCTTTTGTTACTGTTTTTATTTTATCTTTTTACATTGAATAGACTCCTCAATTTAAATTTAATACTGACGGGGATAGCAGTTTTACTTCAATATTTAGTAAGAATGCTTCCAAAGAATCACCACTAATTATAATATTTACTCCTGTGTTTTCTTAGATGATCTTAATCGGGTTAAGGAAGCTTCTTTCTCCTCTTCTGAGTTTGCTCAGAGTTTTAGTTGTGAATTTGTAAAATATCACTAAATCATTTTTCTGTATGTAATTAGCAGAATATCTAAGATTATTATTATAATTCTGTAACAAACCCTATTTGTTAGTTTTTATACCTTATTGGATTCAGTTTGATAATCTTTTGCATGTATATTTACAAGTAAAATCAGCTTATACTTTTTTCCTTATACTGAACTTGTCTAATGTCAATATCAAGGTTGCACTAGCTTTGTAAAATGAATTGGGAAATTTTCCCTCTCTTTTCGTTTCTAGGAATAACTCATATAATGCAGGAATCATCAGTTCATTGAAGGTTTGTAATACTTGCCTTAAAAGCTTCTGGACTTGATGTCTTTGGAAGATGAGAATTTTTGACTGATGCAAATTTTTTAAGTGGCTATGAAAATATTCATATTTTTTATATATTTATAGCAAAATTTGATAATATGTATTAATCTAGAAAACTATTTAACATGTTTCCAAATTATTATGTATAAAATTCCTAAGTCTCTGTACTTACATTTCCTTTTTAGTTCCTAATAGTGTTTATTTGTGCCTCTTCTCTTTCTTTATTTGCCTTTCCAGATTATTGTTATTATTATATTTCAATCTTTTAGAAAACACAGCTTTTTGGGAGTTACCTCTATGGTGTGTAGTCTATTTATTAATTTCTGCTTCTTATATTCATTTTCTATTTCTAAAATTTTCTTTTATTAGGAAACATTTCAAGAATGCAGGAAAAAAAGAGTTAAGCATATTTGTACTCACCATCCAGGTTTTTTAAATGATTAAATTTTGCCATTTTTGTTTCAGACCAGGTTAAAAGAAAATATTTAATTCCTGTGATCCTACTACATTCTAACCCATCCCAGGTATAACACTATGTTGAATTTTATGGATTTTGTTCCTAGTTTATTTTTATAGCTTTACAAAGTATGCATGTATCCATTCATAATTTATACAATTATTGTATATATTTTTACATTTTAAATAATTGGCATAATACTATATTTTTATTTTGAAAGTTTTTCTATCAACCCACCATTTTAAAACTAGGCTCATACATGTAGTTCTACATCATTTATTTTTAACTGTTGAACAACATTGTGATGTATGAACATGAAAGCAACTCTTCTGCCCCTTTCCTGTTTACCCATTTCTGTCCCCCTCTAACTTTAAAACCCTAATTATAGGAATGAAATCACTAAACAATTGAAACTAACTCCTGACTTAATGCTTTCTTTAACGCACACCATGCTTTGCCTAGCCTGTTAATTCTTTTCCTAGTTATAAAGAAGTAAGAGTGAAGAATTAAATAGTTAAAGAGTGGTTAGCTCTCTGCTCCCAACAGCTCCCTTAGCAACCTGCAGGCAGATCATTCAGGCAAGATAACATCCGAAGATAGAGTCAGCCAGTGTGCACTCGGTGGGAATGATGCAGAACAATCTCCTGCCTCCATGATTCACTGAGATTCTTCCCACCCTCACCACCCCCCCAACATTTTTTCCTTTAAAAACTGTCATGGCTAAGCAGAATCTTCGGATTTGGTCTCTGGACATGAGTCGACCTTCTCCCCAGATTGGCAGCTTTTCTGACTAAAGCACCTTTCCTTTCTACTGACACTGCTTCTCAGTGTATTGGCTTTTGAGTGGTGAGTAGCCGAACCTGAGTTCGGTAGCAAACACGCCATGGTTTATTATCCATTTTCCTGTGGGACGCTTTTGTTCAAATTTTTTAAAATATCAGCAAAACTGCAACAAGACTTTGTTGCCATGTCTCCTTGTGCATGTGAGCAAGAGTTTCTCTAAAATATGTGTAAGCATCTTAGAGGATGCAGCTTAGTAAATATTGCCTAAAGGTTCTTTTCAATAGTTTTTATTCACCGCCAGCAGTGTATGAGAGTTCTGGATGCTTCCAATTTGTGTTCTATCATTCTTCACTGTCTATGGTGTTTTCTGTTGCAAACATTTTTTAAAATTTTATATGTAGTCACATGTGACAATTTCTTGCTCTCTGGTTTGGGTTTTGGTTTCAACCCAAACCCAAAGCAGTAAGGATCATAAAGATATTAGGATCTATGGTTGTTGATGACCTATCTGCTATTGGTCTAATTGTTATTTCTTTATAAACCACATGTTTATTTCTCTGGGTAGTGTTTATGTTTTTTCTTTATCTTGAGCCTTTGTAATTTCACTCTGATATGTCTATTTAATTTATTCCATTAGTCATTTGAAGTGCACTTTTGATCTGAAAATGTATGTCTCTATTAAATTCTAATGAATTCTAAGCCATTAGTTCTTTATCTCTGCCATTTCCTCTATTCTCTGTCCTAGAAAATTTCTGAAATATATCCCTTTAACTGCTACTTGGTCTTTAACATTACTTATGTAGTTCATTTTTGTTGAATCCGTTCAAATCATTGATTTACATTCTAGATAAATTCTTCTGTACTCTCTTCCATTTCACCAATTCTTATCTTATGTTGACTTGAAATTTATTATGTATTTAGGATTCTTTTTATTTCACTGCTATCCATTTAATTGCTAATATTTCCAAGAGTTCTTTTTGATTTTCTGCTAGAATTTTTTCATAATTTCTTATTCATTTTTAATGGGTATTATGCCATCAATTTATTATTTTTAAACCTATCAAGCTGGTTAAACATACTTATTTTAAAGTCTTTGTCAGATTCTTACATTAGATTAAAATTCATCTGGAATAAAGTCATGTTTCAGTTGGTAGTTTGTGTGCTTGTCTTTCTTACTGTTGCATTTATTCATGTATTTTAACATTTCAGTTCACAAGCTCTTCTTGAGTATTCTGTTGTTGTTCTTTGTTTATTTTGGTTTTCTTTGCTGTTTTGTTTCTCTGTATTTGCTCTTCCAAATTTGATCATTCTCCCTTTGCTTATCCCAGTCCCCCAGGTTCTTAGGCCTTTCCTAGTTCTTTCCATAGTGATACTGGGAATAATCACAGAGGGAGCAGATCACTCAGTCTAGTTCTTGGGTGTATCTGTATCTTATTCCCTACTTAGTATCACTGCAATAACGTGCAAAAGGGTTTCTTTTTAAATCTCTTTTACAATGAGGTTTGCATTACTTTCCTATGGTTGCTGTTAGTTGGGTTTAAAAAAATCACTATATATCTACCAATAGATAATTTTTTGCATGATTGGATGGTTCAATCTTCTATAGTCTCACGAATTTTTCATCTGTATTTTATATTCACTTGTTGTAGAAGTGTGTTGAAAATTTCCACTAATTGTAGATTTCTTCTTGTAATTTTGTGAATTTTTGTTTTATATATTTGAGTTTATGTTGATAGATTTATATGGGTTCATGATTGTTATATATTTTTGGTGAAGTGCTTTTTTTATTATTAAGTAATACCCTTCTTTAATTCTATTAATTCTTTTCACTTTAAATTCTACTTTGTCTTACAGTCATTAATATAACAACAGAAGTTTGAATTAATATTTGTCTGGTATACATTTTCTGACCTTTATCTTCAACATTTCTTTGCATTATATTTTTAGGCTATCTCTTGTAAACAACATGTAGCTGGAATTTGGAAAACTTCAATATGAAAGGCATTATCCTTTAAGAAGCAAGTTCAATTAGTTTACATTTATTGCAAAACCTGGTATATTTAGGCTTTATTTTCAATTATTTTCTGTGTTTTTATTTTCCCATGCCTTACTTCCATCAAATTTTCCTTAATCCTTTCCCCGCTTTTCATTAGATGGTAATAAATGTAAGTGATCATCCTTACATTTTTGGCCAATTTTTAAGTTAGTCAGTATTTCTGTTCTCAAGAACTGTAAAAGAGTCCTAGATCTTACCTGGATTTTAAGCTAACAAGTTAGTCTGCCATAGCTGCATGGAAGCTGGCAGAAGATACAAGCCTCCATGGTCAGAGACAAAGGACTTTTTTACAACAATCAGCACAAGCTTCATGTTCAGGTTAGTTTTCACCCCCCAAGTCCCGAAGTGGAGACTCAGGAGACCCAGGTGGATGCTGTGCACCCACTGGGTTCGGGTCGCAGCTAAGCAATCCTGAGTTTAGGAAATCCCTATCATTTAAATGGGTTGCAAGCAAATCTGCCAACATTTGCCCCAGAGGGAGATGTTACCTTTATCATCCTGGACAGAAATCTCTGCTCCAGAGGGAAAGACCATTTTTATATTCCAAGGTCACTTACTGTTCAAACATCTTTGAAAAGATAGTTCAGAACAAAAGCTTCTGCTGACAAGATATGCCAAAATTCAAGGAACCCATGAAGAATTGTCCATCAACATGTAACTCCTGTTTCTACATTGTATTAGTTTCTGATGAATTTTCTCATGAGTACACTTCATTGGTCACTCTAATTCACCTGACTGACAGAGGATGGTACCAAATATAATAATTTTGTCTGAAATAGCATTTAATCAAAGCTACTATAAACAGGAATCAAAGCAGCAGGATGAGGCCAACCTACACTAGGGATCCTTGGCTTTCCTTAATTGTGATGCAAACCCATTGCATGCACAGCATGTATCTGTGCCCACCTCCATATTACCCCTGTGGAACTTTAGGGGAAAGGGGAACTGATGAAAACATGAATCGCATTCTGTCTGCTCTCTTCACAGTTCTTGACATATATCCTTTTACTGAGCAAGAGAAGACCTTAGACTATTTTAAATAATGCTAAATCATTTCTGGAAAATGAGTTTTCTTACTGCCCCATAAGGAGAAATTAATATAAATTTAAACAAAATCCAGGTCTCCAACTGGAAAAGAATGTGAAAATAAAAAGAGAAAAATGGAAGAGTTTTGTTAAAAAACAGGTTAATATTATTATATGAGGTTTGTTCAAAATCAGGTCTGTTATTAAAAAAAATAAAGCTTTAAGAGACATGAAGAATATTGTGTCAGTGAAATTTAATAAGGGAGAAAAAATACCACTTTAAAGATCAGAAGTGGATAGTGAAAGGAAGTAAGGATTTAACCTAGTAAGATGTTGAAATGATGTAGGATTAAATGGGGATACTTGAGAGTAATATAATTTAGATAGGTAGCTTTTGTACAGCCATGACCTTCAACAATATATTGATTGCAGCCAATTTAAGGAACAAGCTTTTTTTTTTTTTTTTTTTTTTTGCGGTATGCGGGGCTCTCACTGTTGTGGCCTCTCCCGTTGCGAAGCACAGGCTCCAGACGCGCAGGCTCAGCGGCCATGGCTCACGGGCCTAGCCGCTCCGTGGCATGTGGGATCTTCCCGGACCAGGGCACGAACTCGCATCCCCTGCATCAGCAGGCGGACTCTCAGCCACTGAACCACCAGGGAAGCCCAAGGAACAAGCTTTTGAAAGGCACCCATGCTTATATTTATCAAGTACTTTGAAAATATTGAGGAAATAAAATTCTAGTATATAAATAAGTATTGGAGATACAGTACCACTAGCTATTCTGGAAACAAAGGCAAAAGTAATCTAGTCCCTTGACAAAGAAAATGTTAGATATGAATGGTACCAATTTACACACTGTCTATGCTTAGAAAGCAATTTAAAAAATTATCTTTACCTGAAGTTGGTGGAATCATATATCCTACATGCCCCTGACTCACCACATTTCAAAGTACCCCAGTGTAAACATGTGGAGTCCACTAAAGCTCCAAAATATATAGGTGCGGGAATTCCAGCTACAATTAAAAGGGAGAAAGAAGAATCCATTAGCAAGGTAAGAAGATATATTGTTTTGTTGGGAAACATTTTAACTTTATTCGTAGGACAAATAAAGTTTAACAAAATATACATCTATTGCTTTAAATTTTACTTTTACAAACTGGAAGTTACTTTTACTGTAAAGTTTTTAGATTATAAAAAATTAGTAATCTGAAGGATAAATGCAAAATAAAAATCATCAGTAGAGAAAAACACTGAATTAATGATTCTTTACATTTTTTTCTGCAATGTTTTGGGCCAATCACATGCACGTTATACTTTAACAAAGCATTTCCTGTTCCTTTGCTTTTCAAATTGCATTGATGAAAAGCAATTGATGAAAAGTGGAATTAAGGTCAGATAGGCCTTTTTCAAATAAAAAAGAAAAGTTCTCTATTTCTTTTTGTTCTTCATTCTCACACTAATTACAAAGTGCTGTTTACAAGCAGAAGGGATATTTGCTAGACTGTTACTCTGAGGGAGTGATTTCATCTACTTAGAATTTAATAGTGGTCTGATTTGATGTTGGGAAAAATAACTATTTTTACCTAATACCCTTGTGCAAAATGCATGTAATCCCACACCAAGAGACTTCTCTTCAGGCTTGATACACCTAAAAAATAAATGAATTCATAAATTTAAAAAGTAGACATTTAAAATCTACCACAGTTTCTTAAAAGAACTGTTTGTGTGCTAGTAACACACTGAGCCTTAGAAAATTTTCCTGCCTGCTCAGGTCTTGGTTATTCAAGGCCTGATTATCCAGTTCATAACCTTCACAGGAGCCCCACCTCTGGTCCTTGGCATTTTATCCATCACTTTTTGCTCATTCATTTCTATCATAAAGTTATCAAGGAAGAAAATGTTTCATATCAGTTGATTTCTACCCCAGTATCCTCTTCTTGAATAGTATTTCTTGATTCTGATGGTTAAAACTTTAGCCTAAAACAAAAACAATGCAACCCTAGGTGTATTTAAATTATTTGTATTAACAAAATACAGAAAAGCCAAGAATTTTAAAAAATAAATGTAAGGAGAAAAGAAAGCCAGAATAAAAATTTTCAAAGGAAAGTGATGAAAAAAATCCAAAGCAAACATATTTTAAGTGACTTGGTATCTTTTCAAGAGTGGCACAGATTCCTCCATTCTCTCCAGAAATTCCCTGATGTTTTCACTGTTGCCTGAAATTCCTATGAGTAGAAATGAAGACTATAATTCCCTAATGGCATTTTTTGTGCTCCACTCACTTCAGCATCAGCATGGCTACCTGCTCCAAGAATTCACTTGGAGAGTTCCTCTGTATTCCCTTCCCTTCTTTGATTAACTCAAAGCTGAGAAAATGAAAGCAGCTTTCTTCACAAAAGGACACAGTACATTTTTAGCAAAAATATCATATTATTGGCATTTTCTTGGCATAAGTATTTTACCAATTCAAATAACTCTTCAGTGTCATAGACTCAGATACAGTTGATCTGGTCATTATCTATCTAACATGTAGATTATTTAGACAGCATCAAGGATTTTACTAAGAAGGAAGTAAGAAAAGCCAGGAGACATAGCATGACCCTCTTGCTCCCATAGTTACCATTTAATACAGAAAATAGGGCATTTACATTTTACTGAAGAATTTTTCTTTCTCTTCTATTTCTAATATACCACCTTATGATCTCACAAAAGCATGAAATCCTTATAGCTAAGAAATTGTAAACAGTTTAAACTGTTCTCCAAATGCTGTCACTATTTGATATTGATAACAACATTAATTCTAGAATCCAGAAATAAGAAAGAAAAATTAAAATGCAAATTATGGGAAAAGGCTGAGAGAAATTAAAATAGTTCTTAAAAACTGGCAGAGTAGCATAGATGTTGCATCCGTCTACCATCATGGTAGGAGATCCATGAAGATTCCACAAAAATAGAGAAAAGCCCAAGTATATCCATAAAAATCCAGGTGTTAAATTCAACAATGTGATCTTGGCAAGAGCTGCAGGAAAAGAGTAAAGATATGAAGAGAGCTGAGAACATGATTAAGTATTCATCTCAATAGAAAGTAGATATTATTACTGAAAAGTTTTGAAATTGATAGGTAAAACAGAAATGTAGCTAATAATTTCAATAATCAGGCTAGCTATTGGAAAGGTATGACTTTTAAAGCAGCAGAAGAAAATCCAATAAATACAATGGAAAGCAAAAAAAGAAGCAAAAAGTCAAATAAATAGAATATATGAAATAAAGTGGCAAAAGAGCCCTATCACATTAATTACAATAAATATAAGTGGGTTAAACTCACCAATCAGAAATTACAAAATCAGATCTAGCATATTGTCTATAAAGTGAAATAGAAGATTGAAGATTGAAAAGAAAGGGAAGGAAAAAGGTGTAACAGGAAGCAGTGAACCAAAGGAAAGCCAGTACTGCAATTTTAATAAGAGACAAAATAGAATTGCCTGAAAGAAATGACTAAAAGATAAAGAAGAAAATTAAGTGCTACTAATAATAATAGCCTCCAAATATATAAATTAAAAAACTGACAGAATTATAGGAAGGAATACATCAGCAATTTAAAAAGATTTTAACATCCATCTCCAAAAAACTGTTCAATTAAGCAGACAAAAAACAAGCATAGACTTACAAAATTTAGATAACACAGTGATTAACTTCAATCCAAGAAATATGGAAACTGTATATCCAAAATGCAGAAGTTACACTTTCTTTTCAGAAACACATGAAACACTCAAAAATTGAACATGCATTATGCCCCAAAGAAAGCCACAATATTTCCCCCCCAAACCCCACATCTGTCAGATTATATTCTCTGAACGTGAAAATGAAATAACAATAATAAAGGATACCTATAGAAATTTCTCATAGATACGGAAATTATATAACACATAAATAAATTTTGGTTTGGTGGAGCAAACATAAAAGATATTACAAAAGAGTTAGAAGTAAACTTCATGGAAAATACTAGTTCAGATATAACTAAAGCAATACTTGCAAGGAAATGTATGATTTTATTTACATTAATCAAAATGAACAGATTATCTAAGTGTTAAACTCAAATAGTTGGATAAAGAAAAACAGAGCAAACCCAAAAGGAAAAAAAATTTAAAATAAATAAAATTAGGAGCAGAAATAGATGAAATAAAGATTATCAAAACCAAAAACTGGTTCTTTAAAAAAGAAAAATAAAACAGCCTCTGGCAACAATAATCAAGAAAAAAATAAAGAAGATGCAATAAACAAAATACAGGAAAAAATGGAAAATCCTTCAGATATATCAGAGAATATCAGAATGATAAAAGAATATTATAAACACCATACACTGACAAGTATACAACTGGCATAAGCAGATACAGAAAATGTGAATAGACACTAACATTAAATAAATGAAAATAATAACCAAGTATCACTGACCAAATAAGCCCAAAGTACAAATAGTTTTAAGGTGAATTCATAAAACTTTCAACAAACAGATATTTAATGCAACTTGTTCCAGAAGTTTAAAAATAGAAAATTTATTAATTTATTTTGTGGGCCTAGAAAGATTCCAAAAAAACAAACAAAAAAGAATAGAAAATAAAAGGTATGTTTTACTTATCAACATAGATATAATTTTAAATAAATTATTATTTAAATCAAATCATATATAAAAATATATTGTGATTAAGTATGGTTTTTCTTAGATATGCAAGCAGTTCAATGTAGAAAAAAACTATCACTTTTTTCCACTACACTAAAACTACTGAGTTGGAAGATTATATGCAGATTTTTTCCTAGATGAAGAAAAATATATTTGATAATTTAATACTGATTCTATTATTAAAAACTCAGAAACTAGATGAAAACTCATACTAAAAATCTATAGCAAGCATCATATTTAATGGAAAAATTTTACATGGTTTCCATTAAAATTAGAAAAGAACAAGAATACTCACTATCACCAAATAGTTTAACACAGTTTTGGAGGTCCAAGCTGATGCTGTAAGAAAATTTTTAAAACCTAAGATGTGTAAGGTTTGGAAGTGAAGAGATAAAACTCTCCATATGTGCACATATTTCTACACAGAAAACCTAACAAAATCAACAAGTTATTAGAACAAATAAGAAAACTTGCTGGATAAAAAGTAAACTTTAAAAAATCAACAGCATTCCTCTAAACCAACAATAACCAACTAGAAAATATAAAAGAAAATAACATCATGTTAAATTACAAATAAGTACATCTCCATATATGTATGTTTGGATATATATGGGTACATATATATTTGCAATTGTACATGGTACCATTTTGTGTGTGTGTGTATATATATATATATATATATAATATACGTGTGTGTGTGTGTGTGTGTGTGTGTGTGTGTGTGTAGTATCTATAAAGGAAATTTTAAATAAATGGAAAAATATTCCATGTTCACAAATATTTGATGTCAGAGTTTCTCCAATTAATATATAGAATCCATACAATCAAAATTCATATGTGAGTATAAAGATCCATGCATTGATAGCTAAATCAATTTAGGAAGAAAAGAATAAAGGAAGAGTGAAGGTGAAAGTGGTGGGTGGGTGAGGAAGAGCTACTGTATGAGACATTAACATATGCAATGTCACTGGTATGAGAACAAGTAAACTGTGGAACAGAATAAGAATGAAAATGGCCCATGTTATATAAGAACTAAATATGATAAAGATGGCACCACAAATCAATGGAAAAAAGACCTCTTATTTGTGCTGTGATGCTGGGAAAGCTACTTTATCTTTTGGAGAAAAATAACACTGAATATCTCTCTCCCTTGAGCCACACATAAAGATAGACTTGTGATGACTTAAAGAACTAGGTAAAGCTGTATAGCTGGTAGGATAAAATTTAGGGGAATACTTTTATAAATTAGGAATATGGAAACCTTTTTGAAATGTGACTCCCCAATACGCAAACCTTAAGGCAAGAAAATTGTTAGATTTCACTACAACAAAATTTAGGATTTAATTTCATAAAAAATACTATGAAAAAAATCAAAGGAAAGATGAGAGACCAGGAAAAGATAATTGTATCAAGTAAACAATATTACATTAATGTCTATAATTCACCAAGAAAAGTATAGGAATTATAATGAAAATGGGCAAAAATAATGAATAAGCATCTTGAAGCAAAAGCATTAATAGCTAGAAAAAAGTTTGAAGAAATTCTTAAACTCATTGAATTAGGAAATCACATATTAAAACATCAGTGAGCTACCAATTTACGCCCATTGGAAGAGTCAAAGTCAGAAAGTTCAATAATTCTAAGTGTTGGTGAGGCTATAAGGAAGTAGAAATTCCCATGCATTGATGGTACAAGAATAACTCATAAGTACTAGCAGTACTTGGTGAATTTATGTATCCATGTGCCTTTTGAACCAAAACAAATTTATGGCACAACACTATTTGTTTGAATATAAAACACAATACACAAAAAACTTAATATTTTACAAAGGAAAATATGTATTTAAGAACGTATGTCTATCATATTAATATAGATGCCGGTGGTGATAGGAAGTGGGGAATGGAATGAAAAAAATTAAAATAAAGTGAAATAAAACAAGAGGGAAACCTTACCTCACCTAGGATAAACTATGAACTGAGAATTATGATCAACTTAACTCTGCTTCAAGATGAAGAAAAGAGAAAACAATGCACTTTGTTTACTACACATGTTTAGAATTGTTTACAAGGCATGAAGCTGCTGTAATTGGAAAAATACATGTAATAAAACTAAGTCTGAATCCTAGCTCTGCAATTTCCTAGTTTCAGTAAGCCCTTCAATGTTTGTGTCTCACAGTAGCCTTATAAGACAGTTGAGCATTCATTATATATCCATTTTTTAATTAAAGATAAAAGGAGCTCAGAAAGATCAATTGACCTGCCTTTTGCCCTGTGGGTAGTAATTGGTGAAACTGAGACTTCCGACAGCATTAAACTCTGCTGTCCTATAGGTTGAACTATAAGAAATGACAGCTAGGCAACCACTCTGTACCTAGGAAAATGATCATTTCATATGGTTTACCCTAAAATATAAATGTGTCTCTTCTTGCATTAAACAATGAGAGGTTCACTAATTTAACTCTAATAAATAAGGTAGGAAAGATAGGGAGGGAAATACCATCAGATAAACATTTTTATTGCTAACTTTAAAATTTGGTAAAATTCAACAATGCTTAATGGGAAAGTCTTAATAAATGGTATATATAGAGCACCAGGTTCTTAGATACTGTGGACTTAAGTGGCTTTCTTAGAAAAAGCTCCCTAACTAAACAACCAGAAATAAATCTAAATAAAGAAAATAATTCTTGTACCTCAGGAGAACCATATATCCAGGGATGGCAGATAAAGAATAGATGAAACTGCTGACCACTGACAAGATTAAAAAGTACTGGAGCATCATGGAACAGTCCTGTCCCTTGTCACATAGCCCAAGAACTGCAGATGAATTTCCTGGTGTTTGAATGCAGCTACAATTTTGGAACACCTGTCAAAAATAATATATTATCCTATTTAAGGAAGGAAAGTTTTGAATACAAATCTCAAATATTTTCTGCATTCCCAATTAGATCAAGATAGACAGTTGGTTCCCTTTGTTCTCATATCCTTTATTGTGTCTCAGGATTATCTCGTGAAACAAAAAGTAGAAGGGTGGTTTCCGAAAAAGGGTATTTCTTTCTAAATTTCAGTACATTTGCAATAGCTCTGTTGCCTAAAAGTCATGCTTTTTAGAAACACATGCTGTTTTGCCACATGATAAATATGACAAATAAAATTTGTTTCAGAATGCTCAGTTGAAATATTTACTTACCAATAAACAAAGTTTTATTTCCAAAAATATAGTTTATTTCACAAACAGAACAAAGTCAACCCTTTTTGAATTCTTATGTTCCCAGGTTTCAATAAGAATCAAAATTTGGAAGGCGGAACTTCAAGATGGCGGAACAGTAAGACGTGGAGATCGCCTTCCTCCCCATAAATACATCAGAAATACATCTACATGTGGAACAGCTCCTACAGAACACCTACTGAATGCTGGCAGAAGACCACAGACTTCCCAAAAGGTAAGTAACTCCCCATGTAGCTGGGTAGGGCAAAAGAAAAAAGAAAAAACAGAGACAAAAGAATAGGGGCAGATCTGCACCTCTGGGAGGGAGCCGTGAAGGAGGAAAGGTTTCCACACACTAGGAAGCCCCTTCGCGGGCAGAGAGACTGCGGGTGGTGGAGGGGGGAAGCTTTGGTGCCGTGGAGGAGAGCGCAGCAACAGGGGTGCGGAGGGCAAAGCGGAGAGATTCCTGCACAGAGGATCGGTGCCAACCGGCACTCACCAGCCCGAGAGGCTTCTCTGCTCGGCCGCCAGGGCGGGTGGGGATGGGAGCTGAGGCTCGGGCTTCGGTCGGATCGCAGGGAGAGGACTGGGGTTGGCGGCGTGAACACAGCCTGAAGGGGCTAGTGCACCACAGCTGGCCAGGAGGGAGTCCGGGAAAAAGTCTGGAGCTGCCAAAGAGGCAAGAGGCTTTTTCTTGCCTCTTTGTTTCCTGGTGCGCGAGGAGAGGGGATTAAGAGTGCTGCTTAAAGGAGCTCCAGAGACGGGCGCGAACCGCGGCTAAAAGCGCGGACCCCAGAGATGGGCCTGAGACGCTAAGGCTGCTGCTGCCGCCAGCAAGAAGCCTGTGTGCGAGCACAGGTCACTCTCCACACCTCCCCTCCCAAGAGCCTGTGCAGCCTGCCACTGCCAGGGTCCCGGGATCCAGGGACAACTTCCCCAGGAGAACACACGGCGTGCCTCAGGCTGGTGCAACGTCACGCTGGCCTCTGCCGCCGCAAGCTCGCCCCGCACTCCGTGCCCCTCCCTCCCCCCAAGCCTGAGTGAGCCAGAGTCCCCGAAGCAGCTGAAGCAGCTGCTCTTTAACCCCGTCGCTCTGAGCGAAGAACAGACTCCCTCAGGCGACCTACACGCAGAGGCGGTGCCAAATCCAAAGCTGAACCCCGGGAGCTGTAAGAACAAAGAAGAGAAAAGGAAATCCCTCCCAGCAGCCTCAGGAGCAGCGGATTAAATCTCCACAGTCAACTTGATATACCTGCATCTGTGGAATACCTGAATAGACAACGAATCATACCAAATTGAGGAGGTGGACTTTGGGAGCAACAACATATATATATATATAATGTATTTTAATCCTTTTTCTCTTTTGTGACTGTGTATGTGTATGCTTCTGTGTGTGATTTTGTCTGTATAGCTTTGCTTTTACCATTTGTCCTAGGGTTCTGTCTGTCCTTTTTTTTTTTTTAAGTATAGTTTTTAGCACTTGTTATCATTGGTGTATTTGGTTTTTGGTTTAGTTGCTCTCTTACTTTTTTTTTTTACTTTTTATGACTTAAAAACATTTTTTAATAAGTATTTTTATTTAAATTATTTTATTTTATGTTATTTTATTTTATCTTCTACTTTCTTTCTTTCTTTTTTTTTTCTGCCATTTACTCTGAGCTATGTGGATGACAGGATCTTGGTGCTCCAGCCAGGCGTCAGGGCTGTGCCTCTGAGGTAGGAGTGCCAAGTTCAGGACACTGATCCACAAGAGACCTCCCAGCTCTACATAATATCAAACGGTGAAAATCTGCAGGAGATCTCCATGTCAATGCCAAGACCCAGCTTCACTGAATGACAAGCAAGTTAGAGTGCTGGACACCCTATGCCAAACAACTAGAAGGACAGGAACACAACCCCATCCATTAGCAGAGAGGCTGCCTAAAATCATAGTAAGGCCACAGACACCCCAAAACACACCACCAGACGTGGCCCATCAGAAAGAAAAGATCCAGCCTCATCCACCAGAACACAGGCACTAGTCCCCTCCACCAGGAACACTACACAACCCACTGAACAAACTTTAGCCGCTGGGGACAGACACAAAAGACCTACAATAACAAACCCAAAACAAGAAAATGGGAATAGGAACATACATATCGATAATTACCTTAAATATAAATGGATTAAATGCTCCAACCAAAAGACATAAACTGGCTGAATGGATACAAAAACAAGACCCGTATATATGCTGTCTACAAGAGACCCACTTCAGACCTAGGGACACATACGGACTGATAGTGAGGGGATGGAAAAAGATATTCCATGCAAATGGAAATCAAAAGAAAGCTGGAGTAGCAATTCTCATATCAGACAAAATAGACTTTAAAATAAAGACTATTACAAGAGACAAAGAAGGACACTACATAATGATCAAGGGATCAATCCAAGAAAAAGATATAACCATTGTAAATATTTATGCACCCAACATAGGAGCACCTCAATATATAAGGCAAATACTAAAAGCCATAACAGGAGAAATCAACAGTTACACAATCATAGTAGGAGACTTTAACATCCACTTTCACCAATGGACATATCATCCAAAATGAAAATGAATAAGAAAACACAAGGTTTAAATGATACATTAAACAAGATGGAGATAATTGATATTTATAGGACATTCCATCCAAAAACAACAGAATACACATTCTTCTCAAGTGCCCATGGAACATTCTGCAGGATAGATCATATCTTGAAATCGTATCAAGTATCTTTTCTGACCACAATGCTATGAGACTAGATACCAATTACAGGAAAAAAATCTGTAAAAAATACAAACACATGGACGCTAAACAGTACACTACTTAATAACCAAGAGATCACTGAAGAAATCAAAGAGGAAATCAAAAAATACCTAGAAACAAATGACAATGAAAACACAATGACCCAAAACCTATGGGATGCAGCAAAAGCAGTTCTAAGAGGGAAGTTTATAGCAATACAATCCTACCTTAAGAAACAAGAAACATCTCAAATACACAACCTAACTTACACCTAAAGCAATTAGAGAAAGAACAAAAAAGCCCCAAAGTTAGCTGAAGGAAAGAAATCATAAAGATCAGATCAGAAATAAATGAAAAAGCAATGAAGGAAATGATAGCAAAGATCAATAAAACTAAAAGCTGGTTCTTTGAGAAAATAAACAAAATTGATAAACCATTAACCAGACTCATCAAGTAAAAAAGGGAGAAGACTCAAATCAATAGAATTAGAAATGAAAAAGGAGAAGTAACAACTGACACTGCAGAAATACAAAAGATCATGAGAGATTACTACAAGCAACTCTTTGCCAATAAAATGGCCAACCTGGAAGAAATGGACAAATTCTTAGAAAAGCAGAACCTTCTGAGGCTGAACCAGGAAGAAATAGAAAATATAAACAGACCAATCACAAACACTGAAGTTGAAACTGTGATTAAATATCTTCCAACAAACAAAAGCCCAGGTCCAGATAGCTTCACAGGCGAATTCTATCAAATATTTATCAAAGAGCTAACACCTATCCTTCTCAAACTCTTCCAACATATAGCAGAGGGAGGAACACTCCCAAACTCATTCTATGAGGCCACCATCACCCTGATACCAAAACGAGACAAAGATGTCCCAAACAAAGAAAACTACAGGCCAATATCACTGATGAACATAGATGAAAAAATCCTCAACAAAATACTAGCAAACATAATCCAACAGCACATTAAAAGGATCACACACCATGATCAAGTGGGGTTTATCCCAGGAATGCGAGGATTCTTCAATATATGCAAATCAAGCAATGTGATACACCATACTAAACTGAAGAAGAAAAACCATATGATCATCTCAATCGATGCAGAGAAAGCTTTCAACAAAAGTCAACACCCATTTATGATAAAAACCTTCCAGAAAGTAGGCATAGAGGGAACTTTCCTCAACATAATAAAGGCCATATATGACAAACCCACAGCCAACATCGTCCTCAAGGGTGAAAAACTAAAATCATTTCCACTAAGATCAGGAACAAAACAAGGTTGCCACTCTCACCACTATTACTCAACATAGTTTTGGAAGTTTTAGCCACAGCAATCAGAGAAGAAAAAGAAATAAAAGGAATCCAAATCAGAAAAGAAGAAGTAAAGCTGTCACTGTTTGCAGATGACATGATACTATACATAGAGATTCCTAAACATGCTACCAGAAAACTATTAGAGCTACTCAATGAATTTGGTACAGTAGCAGGATACAACATTAATGCACAGAAATCTCTTGCATTCTTATACACTAATGATGAAAAATCTGAAAGAGAAATTAGGAAACACTCCCATTTACCATTGCAACAAAAAGAATAAAATATCTAGGAATAAACCTACCTAAGGAGACAAAAGACCTGTATGCAGAAAATTATAAGACACTGATGAAAGAAATTAAAGATGATACAAATAGATGGAGAGGTATACCATGCTCTTGGATTGGAAGAATCAACATTGTGAAAATGACTCTACTACCCAAAGCAATCTACAGATTCAATGCAATCCCTATGAAACTACCAGTGGCATTTTTCACAGAACTAGAACAAAAAATTTCACAATTTGTATGGAAACACAAAAAAACCCGAATAAACAAAGCAATCTTGAGAAAGAAAAAGGGAGCTGGAGGAATCAGGCTCCCTAACTTCAGACTATACTACAAAGCTACAGTAATCAAGACAATATTATAGTGGCACAAAAACAGAAATATAGATCAGTGGAACAGGATAGAAAGCCCAGAGATAAACCCATGCACATATGGTCCCCTTATCTTTGATAAAGGAGGCAAGCATATACAGTGGAGAAAAGATAGCCTCTTCAATAAGTGGTGCTGGGATAACTGGACAGCTACATGTAAAAGAATGAAATTAGAACACTCCGTAACACCATACACAATAACAAACTAAAAATGGATTAAAGACCTACATATAAGGCCAGACATTATCAAACTCCTAGAGGAAAACATAGGCAGAACACTCTATGACATAAATCACAGCAAGATCCTTTTTGACCCACCTCCTAGAGAAATGGAAATTAAAAAAATAAACAAATGAGACTTAATGAAACTTAAAAGCTTTAGCACAGAAAAGGAAACCATAAACAAGACAAAAAGACAACCCTCAGAATGGGAGAAAATATTTGCAAATGAAGCAACTGACAAAGGATTAAGCTCCAAAATTTACAAGTAGCTCATGCAACTCAATATCAAAAAAACAAACAACCCAATCCAAAAATGGGCAGAAGACCTAAATAGATATTTCTCCAAAGAAGGTATACAGATTGCCACAAACACATGAAAGAATGCTCAACATCATTAATCATTAGAGAAATGCAAATCAAAACTGCAATGAGATATCATCTCACACTGGTCAGAATGGCCATCATCAAAAAATCTACCAACAATAAATGCTGCAGAGGGTGTGGAGAAAAGGGAACCCTCTTGCACTGTTGGTGGAAATGTAAATTGATACAACCACTATGGAGTACAGTATGGAGGTTCCTTAAAAGACTAAAAATAGAAGTACCATATGACCCAGCAATCCCACTACTGGGCATATACCCTGAGAAAACCATAATTCAAAAAGAGTCATGTACCACAATGTTCATTGCAGCTCTATTTACAATAGCCAGGACATGGAAGCAACCAAAGTGTCCATCAACAGATGAATGGATAAAGAAGACGTGGCACATATATACAATGGAATATTACTCAGCCAGAAAAAGAAATGAAATTGAGTTATTTGTAGTGAGGTGGACGGACATAGAGTCTGTCATACAGAGTGAGGTAAGTCAGAAACAGAAAAACAAATACTGTATTCTAACACATATATATGGAATCTAAAAAAAAAAAAAAAAAGGTCCTGAAGAACCTAGGGGCAAGATGGGAATAAAGACACAGACCTACTAGAGAATGGACTTGAGGATATGGGGACGGGGAAGGGTAAGCTGGGACAAAGTGAGAGAGTGGCATGGACATATATACACTACCAAATGTAAAATAGATAGCTAGTGAGAAGCAGCCGCATAGCACAGGGAGATCAGCTTGGTGCTTTGTGACCACCTAGAGGGGTGGGATAGGGAGGGTGGGAGGGAGAGAGACGCAAGAGGGAAGAGATATGGGGACATATGTATATGTATAAAGGATTCACTTTGTTATAAAACAGAAACTAACATGCCATTGTAAAGCAATTATACTCCAATAAAGATGTTTTAAATAAATGAATAAATAACCATTATAAACGTTAGAATTTTGTATATGTTTTGACCCAGCAATAAAAAAATATATCAAAATTTGTATTTTATTTTGATCACCAACCAACATTATAAGTGACATTTTTTAGGCAAGAAAACATGCCCAATTCTATCTTCTTAAGAAGCTGTCACAGTGTAAAACACAGAAAGTACATGTGTACATATACACAGGAAAAAAGAAAAAAAAAAAAAAAACAGCAAAGAGATTGACTGAATAATTGAGAGCAAAACTGCCTACTTTAACTCAGTCTAGAATATTTTTTTTCAGTCTAGAGTATTTTTAAATGAAATTAAGTAATAATGTCAACTGTTATGAAATTAAAGATCAGAGGTCAGACATGCAGAAGAATTCAAATAAGAATTAGGAAGTAGGGCCTCCCTGGTGGCGCAGTGGTTGAGAGTCCGCCTGCCGATGCAGGGGATACGGGTTCGTGCCCCGGTCTGGGAGGATCCCATATGCCGCGGAGCGGCTGGGCCCGTGAGCCATGGCCGCTGGGCCTGCGCATCCGGAGCCTGCGCGTCCGGAGCCTGTGCTCTGCAATGGGGGAGGCCACAACAGTGAGAGGCCCGCATACCACAAAAAAAAAAAAAAAAAAAGAATTAGGAAGTAAAAGATAAATTAAGTGAGCACATAGAAAG
Organism: Mesoplodon densirostris; assembly: GCF_025265405.1. Lineage (NCBI taxonomy): Eukaryota > Metazoa > Chordata > Mammalia > Artiodactyla > Ziphiidae > Mesoplodon > Mesoplodon densirostris. Next base: position 18,627,507 of record NC_082671.1, read on the forward strand.
TAACTTATTTTTTACATAAAAAAAATTTAATTTGGTTTTGAGGAAAGACTTTAATTTTACTTTTGTCAAATATGGACCAGTTCATAGTTGGAATGTGCCAATGCAGTGCATAAAACAAAAGTTCTGTATAAAAGGCCAATAAGATGTGTTACCATGTTTATTCCTGTTCCAGAGGATGTCTCACAACCTGCAAGACAAGCTGACATGTATGACAAACCATCGTTTCCACATACAGGGTCCCATATTTTAGTTGGACAGTTACAATCCATGTTGCAGTCAGCAAGGAGGACATTTCCCACATGTAAATCTTGTTGCACTCTGAAATGATTTAAAATAATGCCATGGATATTGAAAAAATATTAGAGCATTTTCTTTTTCTTTTCAGCTCAGTTCCCAATTATATTTCTTCTACTCCCCAAAATAGAAGCAGAAATCTTCCAACTGTCAATGTATGGCTTGGATACTATAACTCTGCAAGAAAATACACCTTACTTTGGTGACCACAGCTAGTTTTTCAATGATTTCTTTCAGGTACACAAAAGCCAATAAACAAGCATTACCTGAACACCTACTACATAGAAAGTATTTTTCCAGGTATTAATTAGAACTCAAAAATGAAGATGAACAAATCCTGGTGTTGGTCCCCATGGTGGAAAATAACAAGAGAGATCATATTTTACAAAAACAATCTCAAGGGCTCAAAACCTGTAAGAGCAAAGTCTGTAAGTACAATTTATAATGTATATAATACATTTAGCTCCAGAACCATAAATACTTGAGTAAACAAATATATTCTCCTAGTATGAAAAGTGTTCAGTGATCATCAAGAAGACCAATGAGCAGCTATCCATAAACAAGACACCACTATGAAAGTCCCAGAACACAGTTGTGAGGCTGAAGCACCTCCTGAGCCACAGAGACCAAGAAGGATGACCTTAGAAGGATAACAGGAGCAGTAACACTCTGAGCAGATCGCCCCTCCCCCTGGCTAGCACAACACCACATCAAGACAGCCCCCGTAAGCCTATGGTTTTTCCAGTGGGAAAAGAAAGCCCAGTGCCCCCAGATTGTGGAATGCTTTCCAGGAGGCCCACTCAGATCTTTCCACAAGGGGATCACTGGGAGAATCTGCGAGGTTTGACCACTGGAGAAGGAGAGGGGGGAAGGACTTACAGCAACCAGCAGTCAGATCTTGGTAAACTGAATTCCTGCTTGCAGCAGTGCCCAAGCAGGGATCCCAGCTAGTGCCTCTGCCCATCTGCAGAGCTGAGTGGTGACCCCATCTGGCCAGAGAGCTCGGTTGGCAGTTCTGCCTGGCTTGGGTTCCCAGTCAATGGGCCACCCTGGCCATGGAGCTCCACCCAACTCCTAAGTATAGCCTCCAGTCCTACCCATCCAGAAAGCCTGGCCAGAGAGCCTGGGCAGCCACAGAGCCCATCCTACAGCCACAAAGACCCTGAATAGTCAAAGGAATCTTGAGAAAGAAGAATAAAGGTGTAAATATCACACTTCCTGGTTTCAAACCATATTACAAAGCTATTGTAATTAAAAGAGTATGGTATTGGCATAAAAACAGTCACATAGATCAATGGAACAGAATAGAAAGCCCAGAAAAAACCTATGCATGTATGTCAATTAATTTACAACAAAGGAGCCAGGAATATATACAATAGGGTTGGGAAAGTCTCTTCATAAATGGTGGTGGGAAAACCAGACAGCCACATGCAGAAGAATGAAACTGGATCCTTATCTTACACCATACACAAAAATCAACTCAAATTGATTAAGATTTAAATTTAAGACCAGAAACCATGAAACTCCTAGAAGAAAACATAAAGGGTAAGCTCCTTGACTCCAGTATTGGCAATGAGTTTTTTTGGATTTGACAACAAAAGCACAAGTAACAAAAGGAAAAATAAATGAGTGGGATGACGTCAAACTAAAAAGCTGCTGCATGGAAAGTGAAACCATCAACGAAATGAAAAGGCAACATATGAATGGAGAAAATGATTGCAAATCATATATCTGATTATAGGTTAATTTCCAAAATATAAAGAAGTCATACAACTCAATAACAAAAACCAACTGATCTAATTTAGAAATGGGCAGAGGACCTGAATAGACATTTTTTCCAAAGAAGACATACAAACAGCCAAACAGGTAAATGAAAAGATGCTCAACATCACTAATTATCAGGGAAATGCAGATCAAAACCACAATGAGATATCACCTCACACCTATTAAGATGTTGAAAGGGATGTCTATTATCAAAAGGAAAGAGATAACAAATGCTGGCAAGAATGTAGAGAAAAGGGAAATCTTGTGCACTTTTGGTGGGAATGTAAATTGAGAGAGCCACTGTGGAAAACACTATGGAGTGTCCTCAAGAAATTAAAAACAGAACTACCATATGATTCAGCAATTCCACTTCTGGGTATTTATCCAAAGGAATGAAAATAGACGATTGAAGAGATATCTCTCTTCCTGTGTTCATTGAAGCATTATTCACAATAATAACCAAGACATAGAAATAACCTATGTGTGCATTGACAGATGAATGGATAAAGAAAATGTGGTATATGTATATATATATATACACATACACACACAATATGGAATATCACCCACCATAGAAAAAGAAGGAAATCCTGCCATTTGCAACAATATGGATGAGGCTTGAGGGCTTTATGCAAAGTGAAGTAAGTCAGAAAGAGAAAGAAAAATGCTATATGATCTCACTTATTTGTGGAATCTAAAAAAACTGAACTCATGGAAACAGTAGATTGGTGGTTGCTGGGAGGTAGGAAAAGGAATGGGGAAAGGTGGTCAAAGGAACAAGCTTGCAGAGACGAGCTGAATAAGTTCTGGGGATACGATGTACATCCTAGTGACTATAGTTAACAATACTGTATGTTTTAAAGTTCCCAAGAGAGTAGATCTTAGAAGTTACCATACACACACAAAAAACTGTAAATATGTGAGGTGATGGATGTGTTAACTAACCTTATTGTGATAATCATTTTGCAATATATAATGTGTCAAATCATCAGATTATACACCTTAAACCTACATGATGTTTTTTGTCGATTATATCTCAATAAAACCAGGGAAAAAACGTTTTTTAAAAGGGGTCTAACACAGAGAAAGACAAATATCATATGATATCACTAAGGTGGAATCTAAACAAAATGATACAAATGAACTTATTTACAAAACAGAAACAAACTCACAGATGAAGAAAACAAATTTATGGTTACCAAAGTGGAAAGAATGGAGGGATAAATTAGGAGTTTGAGATTAACAGATATACACTATAAAAAATAAATAGAATTATATAAAAAATGAATAGTTTATATAAAATAAACAACAAGAACTTCTTATAGCACAGGGAACTATATTCAATATCTTGTAATAACCTATAATGGAAAAGAATCTGAAAAAGAATATATATGTGTGTGTGTGTGTGTGTGTGTGTCTGTAACTGAATCACTTTGCTGTACACCTGAAACTAACACATTGTAAATCAACTATGCTTCAATTTAAAAACAGATCTAAAGATCTAACAAGATTACTTTTCTTATGTTCAATGTAATATGATGAAAAGAACGCTAGCATGGGAGTCTAGAAACTGAATTAAAGTCCTGACTCATGACTAGATTATGCCTTTTTACATATATGCTCTGGGAATCAGGATAATTGGAGATGGAGATAATCTTTAAGATTTTACCAATTTTAAATTCTATTTTTATATATTGATGGAGTTGAAGAGGTTTTCCATGACCTCCCTTTGTCATTTAATCTCTCTGAATCTCAATTCTTCATCTGTAAAATGGAAATAACAACAGCTATCTTAAATGGAATTTGCAAGACTCAAATAAGATAATACATAAATTACTTTTATGATTATGTGTTTAATATTATTCCAATTGTATAGTCCTTGATAATCTTAAAGGGACCATTTTAGGATGTTCTTCATTTCAACTAATCACTCTATTATCTAGATATGTCCTACAAATGACTTTTAAAAATTCATATCACTATGCAAAACCTTCCTGTGAACCCAGGTAACCCTCAAAATGCAAATCTAAAACCATTCAAAAATATAGATATACCTATACAAATAAAATATACAAATTTATATAAACATCGATATATCATGTATTAGGATCCAGTTACGTTAAATTTAAGCCCATTGTGGAACCATATAAAGGTGATTGAGACTGTATAGTCAACTCTTAATTTTACCTATTTATGGTTGTATAAAATGTATGAATAACACATCCTAATACAACCTAAAACCATAACTAGTTTCTGTGATATTCATTTTACTATCTACTAGGATATCACAAACACACACACACACATACACACACACACACACGCAATCACAAGCTCACTAACTCTGTGATATATTCCCAACCTCTTTAATAAGATGGAGAAAGACCACAAATTCCTGCCATTAACTCCAATTAGCAAATAATCTGGTCATGAGTAATCACTGTAGAAAATGTTATTAACTTTTGAAAGAGTATGACATTCATTAGAAAACAACATACCCTTCATAAGAGGTGGTTATGCCAGCAACTGAAGAATTATCACAGATCATGAGAAAACACAAAAAATAGAGAAGATACTCAATTAAAGATAACCAACATCCTATGTGGGCAGCTTGTATGACAGTAATCTTGAACTTCTTCATAATTAAACCACCAACTATATATCCAATGCATATTGGAGGTAAGTTATAAATACCTATAAATGCAAGTAAAATATTATGTACAAAGTGACTTAGCAAAGGAAAAATATGATAACACATTTATCTAATATATCTCACATAAAAAACCATTTAGGTTCAACTCATAGTGAAGAAGTCTAATTTAAATTTATCCCCACTTAGTTATGTATTACATACAGAGAGATTTTTAAATGCCCCACAACACTGAAATATATTTTGGAAGACTTATCATTGTCATTCATTTAATTAATAGCAGTAAGTTGTAAATTTCTTGTATGCAGGGATCATGGTCTATATCTCTTTTCTTCGGATCTAGGTAGAAGTGACAAGTCAAAGTCGACCAGTCATTTGTTGCTTTCCATTCTTTCGGGTGGGATTATATATATAATGATTTGTATATAACATATACAGTATTATATAATCATACATAGAATGATTTGTATGATTCGGCAGCTTTTTATTCCCACTCTGATTGTTAAGAATTTGACTCAGCTCAAGGTATTTTAGAGGTACTTTGCTGAGCCTGGGATTGTCAAGTGTCTTTACATTTCATGTCTTGCTGCTACTGACTAGCACTCTCCCTCCCCCAATCCTCCCCCCGAAAAAAAGGAAAAAGAAAGGGAAAAGACAGCCCTAGGTTTCATCCTTACAGTGCCAGGGTCTGTTCACTGAATCACACTCTTGGGAGAGCTTGTTTAATATCCAATCTCAAGTCCCATTCCAGAGAGTCTAATTTAGTATATTTGAGATGGATCCCAGGTATCTGAACTTTTAACAAACACTCTAGGTGATGTGGGTACATGTAATCTGGAAATTCTCTTTTCAAAACAGTAAAAAAGATCCCAGGAGAAACTCAGGGTGGAGTAGAACCACCGAGGTTAGTGTGGTTGCAGGAAAATCAGAATGTATGGGCTGCAGAGACATCTCAAAACACCAGGGGAGCCAGGGAACTAATTTAGAAACCACGGAATTCATGAATTGGAGCCAAAAAAGTAAAACCTGGATGTGAAACAAAATTCCTGATGAGTTAACTCTGTCTTCCTTTTTACATAAATGAGTTACAAATCTGAAAATTGTATCTAACTTGTACATTCCCTAAACTTTCCACAAATATTTCAGATTTGCATTCTGACTACAAAAAGAACCAAAGAAAGATGAAAACCAGGATTTTCTGGCTTCTTCCCTTCCTTACCCTCTCTTGTTTTCCCTGGAGAGCAGATGGGGGAAGATTACCAGAGGCAAAAATATCCTAACAGATTTCAATTGAGGAGTTTCCTAGACCCATCATCACACTGTTCACCATTTCATGGGGAAAAAGGTGGGCTACAATTGCAGAGAAGAACAAACATACCAATGAGAAAGATTGCATCTGAAGCTGATTTTCCATAGTGCTGTTCCAGATATTTAGGCATGAAGGAGATCATATTGACAAATGCATTGAATTGCAGCACACTTACTAGTATGAAAAGCATATAAACTGGGTTGCACAAAAGACTTTTCATGAATGGTAAAAAATCTGAAAGGAAAGGATGACAACAGTGTCATACAAACTTGGCTTTGCATTTTATGATTGACTGTTTCTGAAACATCAACCTCCTCTCTAAAGTATGTTTTCCTGTTTTATAATGCACTTGCGTTTCTTGATTCTTTTTGCCCCTTGAAAGTTAAAGTTGTATCATTGTTTTGGTAGCTTCTGCAAGACAGTGAGGCAGCTGAGTGGGAAGGGATCAGAACACAGTCGTTTTGCCTTCACTAAGTTACTAACATGTCTTAAGGAAAAAGTATAACTATTACATGACAAAAATATTGTCCGAGTTCACACCATTTCTTTCTTATCCTTCTCTTTTACTTGTACTAATATCCTCTCTTCTGTAGAGATCATCTAGAATGAAAGATGCTTGTTCTCCTGTTCTGTCCTCTAAAGCCAGGAAGGAAATCAATTTGATAAAGAAGTTCACACTCAAATATTGATTAATCATTCCTGAACATTTAAAATGTAGTTAGATGTGGAAATTCATGACATATAAATTTTCTCAAGTACTAGGCATTTCTTTGCTTCTAATGGTTCACAGTCTTTTAAAATACCAACCCCCAGGTCTCACTCCCTGAGATCCTGATTCATTTGCTATATACTAAAGACCATATAAATAAGTTAACCGAATGTTTTCCTGTTTGTGTGGACAAAGCTCAGAGCCAAATTTGTGGCCAGCTCTAACAAATATTCTAGGTCACACTGTCTCCATTTGGGGTCAAAGTCTCACTTACAGTTTCTTTTCATTTTTCCTATCTTCATGTTCCCTGTCTTGATTTCCTTACCTATTATGTATTATCCTGGTTTGCTTAATAAACAGCCTAAAATCCAATCTAGCAAAGTATCAATCAGTAAACAACTTGGAAGAGGAGGAAGCATAGTTTAGTGCAAATAAATGAATTCTAGTTGCAGAATTCATATTTATGAAGAAAGTACGTGGCAGAGAAGTGACTTGTGTTCACAGCTCTTTGGAGCTTTTGAGGTCACGCATGTTTGTTGATGTACTGTCCTAATAGATGAGTCTCAGTAATTTCAATTTCTTTTCTAGATGTCATGTACTAAGTTAAGCCCTTTCCTAGTTTATCTTGCAGACTATAAATGATATTCTGTGTTAAAATTCCCTACTAGTCCATACCGGCCCTTTGACAAGAGTTGTGAATATAATCGTAAGGACTCTGAGAATTTGTAAGATTCTGAATTGGCTCCTAATGATATGAGAAGTATTAAATTATGTTCAATTGTGGTTTAAGTGAATTTGTAACTGCTAAAAATTCTGTGCAAATTGATATTATAATTTACGGGTGATGGTAGCAGTGGCAACATCAACAATAATAATACTAGTAAGCAATAATAATAGTAATATGTGTCAGAACTCCTTTTACCTTCGCCCAACAACTTTATAATTATACATAGTATTTTATCCCTATCTTTGAGGTAAGGAAACTAAGCCCCCCCACCACCTTCCAAATGGACACTCTTTAAGAATTCCAAGGCCCAGGCCATACCTTATACTAATTAAATTAGACCTCTGGGTAATACTAGAAAATTTCCATGCATCAGTAATTTAAAAAATTCCCTAGGTGATTCCAATATGTGGCCAAGTTTGAGAACGAGTATTCCTGAATACTATACCTAGATTATCTTACTTAGTTTCCCATAGATACACCTTCTGTAGATTACTCTTTGAGCTTTTATTGAGGATCTATACCAAAAAAAAACCTGTTACATGAAATATGCTCCTGAATTTGCTGGAAAACAACTATGTGACTCAATATTACCTGTATTGTACATCATATAATTTTTTTCTTTTTTTTACAACTTGTTACTTGGGCAACAATTTCTCTTTAAGAATTGTTATCGGGCTTCCCTGGTGGCGCAGTGGTTGAGAGTCCGCCTGCCGATGCAGGGGACACGGGTTCGTGCCCCGATCCCGGAGGATCCCACATGCCGCGGAGCGGCTGGGCCCGCGAGCCATGGCCGCGGAGCCTGTGTGTCCGGAGCCTGTGCTCCGCAACGGGAGAGGCCACAGCAGTGAGAGGCCCGCGTACAGCAAAAAAAAAAAAAAAAAAGAATTGTTATCCTTTCCACTTTCAAATAGAGATAATTATATGACCTATAATTGAGGTGCCTTTTTTCTTTTCTGCCTTAACTTCCAAGAAGCTCACAGCTCAGCTAATACTTTTGGTTTCAGACCTATATGGTACTTATTTGGATTAGCGTATATTTTTTCCTCCTTTTGTTCTTGGTTTGAGTTTCATTTTTAATTAGACCTATGCTCTCTGTAAAATAGATTTTTTAAGGCAGATGGGACCTTATTTATTTATTTATTTATTTGTTGAGTACCCAGATTGACATAAAATTTCATATAAATGCTGATCTAAGTCAGGTTCTAAACTATATCATTCACTCCCATGTGGTAGCATAGGAAAACATTATTGTAGTAGCACAGCTAGACATTATTGACTGCTGACTGTCAGTGACAAATTGTTTTAACTCAGCCTAGCATATTGTAATAGCCTAAGATACAGACACGACTATAGAAAATAAAAATTAAATTGTAAAACATAAAATGTTTATATTTGCCTTTAGTGATTCCAGCCCTTTTCTTCCAGACTTCGCTTTGTTTCTCTTCTTTGTCATTTTTAACGGTCTCAGCAATATCCTCTAGTCCTTCCTTTGGAAGTGTTTTGGGCAAAACGAAAAAAGGAATGGCAGTAAGCACATTCACTCCTGCACAAACCAAAAAGCCAAACCACCATGCACCAACCCAACGAGTATCAGTGGGGGTTATGGTCAGATCATCTGTAAAGAGATACACACATTTTTTATTAGCTTGAGTCATTATTTCCTTTATGAACTATAGAAAATTATTACAATTATAATTGTCAGGTTCTATCCAAGTACAGAATTTGTATATAATTCAGACATTGATAAAACTTGTCTGACAATATGTGGTGTTACAATACTGTCTAGCAATAAACTAGTTTGACTATCTGTCCTATCATGTAAGGAATTTATAAATAGGTACATATTAAAGAGCTACAAGTTCTATTTCATTATCCTCAAATGATTGCTTGATTTAAAAAGAATTCAAACCTATGTGCTTAAATCTTTTGAAAACAAGAAATATGATTAGTGCAGTAGAAAGAACACTGGAATTTGAGGCAGAAGATCAGCACTGTATCTTGCTCTCCTGCTCACTGGTTTGAAATATTGAAAATTATTTAAACTCCTCAACTTCAATTTGGTCACCTGGAAAGTGGAGATTCTATCTAACTGAGGGTCAGGTAAAGTAACAATTAAATGTGATAACATACCTGATGTTGCTTTGTGTACTTTAGACACTGTATAAATAGATTTTATGGAGTTACCTGTGTTCACCGATCCAGTGTCAACATAAACATTTGCACAGAATGACGCTAATGAAAGTCCAATCAAAGGACCAATGATAGCTCCTGTTTCTATAAACCCTAGAAATAAAGGAAAATATGAAGTTATACACCCACATAAAGAGTTCTAATCCCATAAGGAATCTGAAGATTGAATTGTTTTTACCTTAGATATTTTTGCCTTATGTGTTCAATCTGTAAGAAAATTAAACTTGGTGTGCGTATAAGTAACAAGGATGTTTGTTTAAATGTTGAAACAGGAGCCTCCTAATTTGAATCCACTTTCTCTAAGCCTCCAAATTCTCTTTCACACTCGGTTACAGTTAAAGATCTGCAGTTAGAAGCGACTGGCTGCAGCAGGGTGACCATACTGTGTGCAAATGCCCTTCTCCAAGATGAAAATATTCCTTTTCTCTTATGAAAGACTAACTTACTTAAAATTATCAGTGTGTATGTATGACTTCACTCCTTAATAATAATTTTGAAATAAAACTAAGGAAATGGGAATCTTTAAATTCTATTGGGCTTCCCTGGTGGCGCAGTGGTTGAGAGTCCGCCTGCCGATGCAGGGTTTGTGCCCTGGTCCGGCAAGATCCCACAGGCCGCGGAGCAGCTGGGCCCATGAGCCATGGCCACTGAGCCTGCGCGTCCGGAGCCTGTGCTCCTCAACGGGAGAGGCCACAACGGTGAGAGACCCGCATACCGCAAAAAAAAAAAAAAAAAAAAAAAAAAAAAAAAAAAGGATGAGATTAGTGGGATTGTCCCTATTATGATTCAAAGCCATTTTCTCTTGTGGTATTACAGACTGGTTAAGGTGATGGCCTTTTTCAGTGAGTTTTGTTGTGTCTTGTGAGTAAACTATTACTGTGTCTGATATTGGAATAGAATTATCACTACTGTATCATGGGTGGATATTTTGATTCTATGGTTCCTTCAGTATTACAGCTGGGATCTTACTATTGAGAAAGTCACAGTATAGAGCAAAATTCTTTTGTTGCCTTCCACAGTCATATTTTTGAGGATTTTTAAAGAAATACTATGTTATGATAAATATCTTGTGGCATATTCCTCAGGAAAGCTTCACTCCCAAATCTACCACTTGATACAAAACTATACATTCATTTATTCTCTTAGTCTTGTCCCTTATGACTACCCCTTCTTGAGTTTTCTTCCTCTTACTCTATTCACTTAAGTAGAAGCATTCCCTAGTATTTTATCCTAGGGCTCCTCACTATGTAGCATCTGACCTCCTATGGCAACCTCATTTCTCTCTCTTGATTTTACTTTTTGTCTCTGTATGGAAGATTCTTAAATTTTATGTCCAGCTTTTATGTTCTCTCCTAAACTCCAGAGCCATACATGGAACTCTTTTCTTGATGTATAGTTAATTGACTTATAATTATTTAATTATACATGGATTATTAATTAATAATTATTACTTCAATTTTCAAATTTAAATATACACATATTTATCAGATTTTATTGATTTATAATTATGTAGTTATTTACATACTAAACTTTATATGGACAATATCTTATTCATCTTAATACATGTAGAGATTATCCATTGTTTCTATGTGTTATACACCCTAATATTTGTTGAAAAAAGAAATACATATTTTAACAAGGTGTTTGTTAATTTACTGCAGGTGAGCATTCTGTAATCTTTCAATATAAGTATGTGAATGGATTTCAAAGACTGAATAGAAAAACACTGAAAAAGATTATTGCAAAATCAGTGAGTCATCAAAATCACCCAAAGTTGCTTGGGATAATAATTCCTAAATATTTTAATCTCCTCATTACATGTAGCTCTGTTACTGTCTTCTCTCACCCACTTTGACTTTTCTGGTTTTAAAAAGATATTTCTACTTTAACAGAAAAATGTCCCTGTACTCAAAGTTATGATTTTATAACCAAAAACAGATGGAGTAACTAAGGAATATAAGCAAGTTATGCATAATAAATTAAGAATATTCAGTTGATTGTAAGACAACATACAAGGTGGATCTTAAGTTGCTTGTTGTGGGAGATACTGATAGATTTTAGAAAATGAATTTTCAGGAAATATTACCAAAATTATGAAGACAGATATTTGTGAAAAATATGAAACAGCCTGGCTATTATAAAGAAATTGTGATAAAGAGAAACTATATAGGAAACTAAATAGATAAACTGAGTGTAGAGCTAGTAATAAGTGGAGAGCTCATATTTAATAGATAGAGTCAGTATGTTTCATCAACATTAAAGAGAAGACATTTAAAATAGTTAAGAAAAATTATACTGCAAGAATTTTTATAAGAAATTGATTATAAATACTAGAGATAAAATGAGCAATATAGAAATTATAATAACATATACATGAAGTGATGAAGACCTGAACAAAAATAGAAATAATGAAAATAGTGAGAAATATGAGACATTTTGGAGAAAACATTGCTAAATCTCTTAACAGGTTGGGTATAGAGTGGTGCCCAGCAAATGGAGGAGTCAAATAGAACTCCAGGGGCACTAGTTTAATGGCATTTTCAATAGTAAAAAGCAGATTTAGCAAAGTGGCTTATTTGGAGTTAGCCCATAATTGCTCCATTCAACAAACTTTAAATGATGGCCAGTTGTGCCAAAGCACTGTTCATCATTCTGGAAATCACTAAGCATCCAAATAAATAACTAATATCCATGCTCAAGGAGCTTACTGTCCTGAAAAAGAGACTAAGGCAGATTTTTTCCAACTCACCAATATATAAAGGAGAGTTTTCAGATTTGGAAAAATCCTCTATGTAGGAAATACCCAAAGGCATGATGGGAGTTTCACCAATTCCACGTATAATATTTCCAACTAGTACATACACCCACATTAATGATTTAACTTCCTTCACACATTCTGCATTAAAAGAAAAAAAGACATTACATTAGTGTTTTGGTAGTGAAATATTAGCAATACTTAATTCTAAGTTTTTCGTAGGTAAGCATTTCACAGTTCTTATGTGACCATGGCACCTGGCCAACAATTTACTATGCACTGGGCCATCCCTCTTGCACTTTCTGACAGAGTACTTATGTATGGCCAACAATAAGTGGTACGCTGGAGCCAGTTCCTACTGGCTGGGGAGAGATGAGCATATACATCTCTTCCCAATTCAGTATTTAGTGATCGCATGCTGGTAGTTTGATGAGAGTATTTACACCACAGAAATTGATAAACACTAAAAATCAAGGCTTTTTTTTTTCCCTCCAGAGAGTTAGTTTACCAGCAACTACTAAACTTAGTTAGCTGTTATAAGTGTTACCCAATATATATACTAACTTTGGGGAGAGGAAAAAACACAAACATCTCTCCCTAGAATTGAGACTATATTTATAAGATTTATGTAAGAGGCTCACTGAGTTTTGAATTCTCTACAGTTCTAATTACTTTATAGAAATGAAAAATATTTAACTGAGTAGTAATCACATTTTCTCTATAGAGCCCACTGTATACTGTGATCACCAAATAACTTCTTTTTAAATTGAAGTACAGTGACTTACAATACTATATTAGTTTCAGGTGTACAACATAGTAATTTGATATTTTTATAGAGTATACTCCATATAAAGTTATTATAAAACATTGGCAACATTCTCTGTGTTGTACGTTACATCCTTTTATTTATTTTATACCTAGTAGTTTGTACCTCTTAATCCCCTCCTCCTGTTTCCCCCCCCACCCTTCTCCCCACTGGTAATCACCAGTTTGTTCTCTGCATGTATGAGTCTGTTTCTGTTCTCTTATATTTATTCATTTGTTTCATTTTTTAGATTCAACATATAAGTCAAAACATACAGTATTTCTCTTGTTCTCACTTATTTCACTAAACATAATACCCTCCAGGTCCATCCATGTTGTTTCAAATGGCAAAATTTCATTCTTTTCTGTGGCTGAGTAATATATTCCACTGTGTATATATTCACCACATCTTCTTTATCCATTCATCTGTTGATGCACACTTAGGTTGCTTCCATATCTTGGCTATTGTAGATAATGCTACTATGAACATTGGGGTGCATGTATCTTTTTGAATTAGTGTTTTTGTTTTTTTCAGATATGTATATATATATCCAGGAGTAGAATTGTTAGATCCTATGTTAGTTCTATTTTTAATCTTTTGAGGAGCCCCCATACTGTTTTTCATAGTGGCTGCACCAATTTAGATTCCCATCAGCAGCGTACAAGTGTTCCCTTTTCTCCACATCCTCACCGATATTTGTTATTTGTTACCTTTTTAAGGACAGCCATTCTGGCAGGTGTAAGATAATATCTCATTGTGGTTTTTGATTTGCATTTTCCCGATGATTAGTAAACTGTGCCACCCACAGATATGAGGGTCCTGAACACAGCTGAGTCTCAAAATTTCTTGTGAAGCTATCTCTCAATCATTCCCAGTCCAGAAAATCATAGTCTCCATTGCTGGGTATTCATATTTTTATCTATGATGAGCACAGTGTTTATGTCTATAGATCATAGGCAAACTCCAGGTTTCCTCTAGGGCAAAACTGAAAATATCAGGTGATTAAGGAATCAACACATTTCCCTGGAGATACACCCAACTGGGAAGGTTTTGTTTATCTACTACAATGCATATTAGGAAAAATAGGAAACAGGACCTGAGTCATTCTTTGGCAAAAGCCAACTCAAGGAGAGAACGCGGTCTATTGCTGATGTCACTGTTTTCTTTTGTTTCCCCAGGGGGTTCCTTTGATTTAGAGTTTCAGAGACAGCTATTCTTGTATTCATTTGAACTATTTTGATTCCCTCTTATTCCATGCTGGCAGTGAAATTCCCAGCCTAAGGAACCACCATAACTTCCACTAATATGAATCCAACCTGAAAATGTGTCCATCACAGGAAAAGAAGTTGTGGTCTGAGGTAAATTAACAGGGTCACCTATAGACTAAGTATCACCAGATTATGCAGGTCCTTTAGCACATGAAGGAGCAGAGGCAGGTATGTTGGTGCCTGAGACTGCAAGAACCTGGAAGAAACACCATTATTGTACACTATCGTGCTGGATTAGGAAGTAGTCTCTGGTAAAGAGGGACAACTGGGCAAAAAAGACAAGTTCCTAGTTCAGTAGAAAGAGACTAAAGTATTCAGAACTATAGCATATTTGCCTGCTTTGCCTGCTATAGAATATCAATAATATAACACAAATCTTTTGAACTTTGTTTCTACCTCTGTTTCCTATTTAGATAATTGTATAGACCAAATCATCAGTATAAACCCATCCTTCTAAGATGTTTTCTGCTAAGGAATTAATTTTACAGTGGCCCTTGGGTGGAAGTCTTTGACTGATTTTTTTTTTTTGCGGTACACGGGCCTCTCACTGTCGTGGCCTCTCCCACTGCGGAGCACAGGCTCCAGACGCGCAGGCTTAGCGGCCATGGCTCACGGCCCCAGCCGCTCCGCAGCATGTGGGATCTTCCCGGACCGGGGCACGAACCCGTGTCCCCTGCGTCAGCAGGCGGGCTCTCAACCACTGCGCCACCAGGGAAGCCCCTTTGACTGATTTTTAAATAACCATTTTAAAGAACAGACAAGGCAGTCTTAATAGGTATATTCAAATATAAGAGGCATAACATTTTCTGTTATTAGCCATTCCTATTCTCCTCCGTGATCCCCTCTAAAATCCTTTAGAGTGGAAAAAATATCTTTTTGTTCCTCTAGCTTACTTAACCAAACCCAATAACTCATTTAAAGACCCTGCACAGAAAGTGTTCAGTTACAAATTAACTAAAGGAATAAAATGAAGCAGACAACCTGATGGATCTTCTGTTGGTTTGAAAATCTGGGTTCCATTTTCCATACACAAGAAACTGTCTGAGGACAAATTACCAGAAACTGAAACTGTAGATTCATATTCATACCTGTATGAACACAGGGAAAACACATTTGTGTTAAGGAGCCAATGAGGACAATGTGAGCATTGTGAAGATGCTCCTGCTTCACTTAAGATACAACGTCCAAACCCAGGAAAACAGATGTCTTTTCATCTTTGCCACCCAATCATCATAGATTGATATAATCAAAAAGAACTTGCCACTCACGAAAATGTGCAATTCATTGACAGCTTTCAATTATCTGCATGTGTATGGTCTATCCATTAGATTACCTAACATCAATGCTTTGTGGTTTTTAGGTGATCATTTCCTGGAAATAATTACTGTGGATAAGGAACAAAAAGGAAGAAAAATAATAGACTCTACAAAGTATAATAAAGAAGATAAAGCTTTGGGAGGAAAAACAACACAACAAACAAGTTTCCAACTTTGGATTCTCTGAGGTTTGCTCATAAAAAATATACCCCACTTTCTGAGAATTCAAACAATAATCCCTTCATGCATTCATCAATCCCCAAGGAAAACAAAATATTTGCCCATCATAATGAGAGACCTGTGGAGATTCAAACACAGTGACAGTGCAATGTAATGAGTTTTTCTCTTCTCATAAGAACAAAAGGGTTAATACACTGTGACCATATTATCTTAGGCAAATTACCACAAGATCCCATGCCCTTTCTCAGAAAGTAAATTATAAGCTGCAATAATGGAAGAAAATGTGTCCAACTAAGTCTCTCTTTGGTAGAAATTATGCTGGACTGGTTTCTATATTTCTAGTAGATAAGAGAAATCCAAAAACAAAAGAGAACAAAACACACACAGACACACACACAAACAACCTGGCCCTTCTGAGTTCCAAATGAGCTAAAGAGTGCTATGCTTGTATGTCACTGATAGTTCTGATTTCTATGCTATAGAACATAATAAAAAGCGTCAAAATGCCTTCCCCTTTGAACAGTTGTCCAGTCATGGTCACAGAGTGGCTGTGAACTGTGGACAAAGGCTTCTGTCTCCATACCCATGATCCCATGAGACTTGCCAGCTTCAGACAAAAAAAATAACACCTTTGACAGAGAGTGGAAAGAAATGTAAATAATAGCTGAATATTACTTGATGTTGTCTTGGACAGGATAGGAACTAAAAGGACAGTAAAAACTCTTTGCCTGAAAACTTCTGATCCCTTCAGAAATACCTGAGAAGATAACATATCATTTTCATTTAACTTATCCACTAAACCCCAATAACCCATTCAAAGTTCATTCATCCCCAAAACTTCAGCAAAATGACAGTTGATGGATTATAAAATGGTAAAGGAAAAGGCATAATGCCACAAGGATAAAGAAAATGGAAGATTTGACAAGGAGAAAGAGATTTTGAAAATTCGACAAGAAGATAAAGATTTTGAAAATGGGAAAGCAGATGAGTGGTCACTGAACTAGAAAATATGAGAAACAAACACAAGCCTAAGTAAGTGCCTGCAGGGGAGCAACCGAACATGAGCCACATATCCCTGGAAAGTTTCAGGCAGGATACAAGATACTTCTAAAGGCAGGAGTGGGTATGATCCAAAAAATCAGAGGATTGGTTTAAAGTGTGTATAAGAAAAAGTTAAACCCTTATAATAGACACCCTCCACCATCCCAACGAACATGGCCTTAGACAGCAGAGAGTCAAAACAAGCACACTGAGGATAGGAGGCCATACTAAAATCTGGGAATATTAAGTAAAAGAAAAATCTACATAGTGAAAAAGGAGACTCCTGCTCCCACCTGGCTGGTAGCCAAGCTGCCATGTCTCAGGTAACAGATTGGAGAATCCCTGCCTGAGTTAACTGACAGGTTATGGACAGTTTTGAGCCATCTCTAAAACATCCAGTCCCTGTGCTGGGAAGAAGTCCTCCAACAACTAAGTCCTACACATGTACCACAGAACTTCTGGTTAGCTTGTTGTTGCTATTCCTCTCTCTCTCAAATATGAATAGCTAACCAAGGACCACCAGATATACGAAGGAAGCCTATAACATAAAGACAAAGAGAAAACAAATAAAAAACTGTACACTTGAAATGTAGATGGAAAAGACATTGCATTCTTAAAATAAGGGCAAGATGTTCCCTAAAAAGATACATTCAAAGAACAAGAGTCCTTAAAACTTAAAAATATGATAGCAAAAGTTAGAAATCCATTCAAAGGTTTGGAAGATAAAGAAATCTCCCTCAGGGACTTTCCTAGCAGTCTAGTGGTTAAGACTTCGCCTTCCAATGCAGGGAGTGCGGGTTCGATCCCTGGTTGGGGAGCTAAGATCCCACATGCCTCGCAGCCAAAAAAGCTAGAAAACTAAAACAGAAGCAATATTGTAACAAATTCAATAAAAGACTTTAAAAATGATCCACATCAAAAAAAAAGAAATCTTTAGAAATCTCCCCTAAAAGTAACAAGAAGGCAAAGAGATAGAAAATTGGAGAGAAAAGATGAGAAAACTATAAGCTTAACTCAGGATGTAACAATATTCAAGAACAAGTAGAAGTTCTAGAAAGAGAAAGTAGAGGGGTGGAAGAAGGGAGAATATTATCAAAGAAACAATACAAGTAACTTTTACAAATGTCCAGACTGAAGGCACCTAGCACGATAAAGGAAAATCATTTATACCAACATGATTATCATGAATTCAAATTCTGGAGTTTAAAGGAAAATCCCAACAGCTCCTAGAGAAAAGAAACTGGTCACAAGGGTTAGAATGGTATAGGATTCTCAAGAGTAACATTGGACACTAGAAAGTATTGGAAATGATGTCTTCAAAATCCCTAGGGAAAAAACTTCAAACCAGAATATTATACCAGCCAAACTGTCACCAGGTATGGGAGTAGAATAGGAATATTTCCCAATGTTTAAGGTCTTAAAATTATTCCTTTCCTTGCACACTTTCTCAGAAACCTATTAGATGACATTTTCCACAAAAAGAGTAAGAATGAAAAGGAAAGGAGAAGATATTACTACCCAGGAAGTAAGTAACTGAATGGAAGAAAGAGGCAGAACGAATTCCCAAGGAGAATGGTGAGTGAAAATTTCAAAGGAGCAGCCATGCAGCAGGCCTGGAGAGTTCCCAGTTCAGATTGCAGATGGAAAATTGATGATGACAGGAGAGGTATCTCAAAGACAAAAATGAAACCCTCTGATATGTATGAATATATTGAGAAGACATTGTCCTACCCGTAAAGAATTTGGTGATGATTAGTGAGAACTAAAAAGAAAATGAATCAAATATAAAATGAGACAATTATTAAATCCAGGGAAAATAAAAAGTGATATACGAAAGGGAAAATAATAGCTTGGTTCAGCTGAAATATGAAAAATACATAGTCACACACATGGAATAGTGAGTATGATTTTATAGTAGGAAGTCAATATGTATATTATATAACACTAAAGTATCAAAAACTAAAATGATAAACATTTACTTGGAAATATGGAAGCAAATAGAAGAAGAAAGAGCTAAAAGAGTCGGGAGTAGTTGCCTCTGGAGAGGAGTAATATGAGCAATGTTGAAGGGGTGGGGGACAATGCTTTTTTCAATATAATTTTACCTTTCACAATTTTGCACACATATTACTTTGATAAAAATTTAAAATGAAAATCAACCTTCAGACTGGTCTACCCTTTGGTGACCCATAATTAAACAGAAACTCAACTGTAATTAGAAGTGTCTAAATAGTCCCTAGAAAGGTGTAATCCCAAATCTTGCCAGGTCCTAAGAATCTCTTCATCAGACTCAACTCCATAAAAGAGTTGTCCCAAATCTCTATTTCATAAATTGACGTGTAAGTGGAAGCCAGGCAGCCAAGAGCACAAAACAGGCGGGTGGAACAGAATTTGAACCTTGCAGTTTCTATTACAGTGCTCTGTGTCTTTAGGAGCATTGTTCCTAGAAAGAAATCCAAGCTTATTTCCTGCAGAAAGTTGCACCTAAAAAAACCATCAGAGACTGCAGTACTTACCGGTCCATGAGGAAATGAGGTAGTGATTGTAAGAAACACCCAAGGCCCATAACCACACATCCAACACCAATCATTATAGGTCTATGCAGTTTAGTTCCAAAATAACTCACAAATATAATCAACAAAAGATTTCCTAGAAAAAATTGATGTGACAAATGAATATTTCAATTAGTATGAACAAAGTCTAAATTAACAGCCTCACCCAATCATTGACTATCCAGCATTTATTGTATAATAAATATCTGAAATACTGGGATTGGTGCTAGGGATGAATGAAATAATAAATGAATAGGACACAACCCCTGCCCTGAGGGAGAGCTCTGTTTCACAATGTCTTTTAACAGAGGTTCTTGACCTGCTATCTATAAACCTCAAAGGAGTCCATGGATAGAAATCAGGTGCTCCATGAACTTGAGTGAGAAAAAAAAACTGCATCTTTATTTTCAGTAACTTAATATTAGTATTTCCTTTGACTGTGAAAGTAGACACAAACTACATTAGTATTAACAGTATGTATGATTTTGTCATCAATTACCACCAACAGAAGTTACAGGTATTTGCATACGACATTACAGTTGTTGCAGATACTTCAAAATATTATTGACACTGATGATTACTTCAAAATTAGTGTAGATATTGTTATTTAATGTGATGGTAAGAAATACAAGTATTATTATATAAGCTGCTTTTAATATTTTGATAATTTTATTTCAGTATAATTGACTTCCTTTGTACCCTTATGGTTTTTATTTTACGCAATTACATTATTCTGAGATTATATGGCATCAGATTGCCAAAGAGGTCCTTGACACAGAAATGTTAATAACCTCTGCCAATCTCTTAGTGACTCTCCATTACCTAGAGGATAAAAGGTAAGTTCCATAGCACACACACACGAAACTCTCCAATAGTCCATTTCTCATCCCTGCCCATTTCTCCAGACTTATATTCTAGGAATTGCCACCTGAAGTGTGGCCAGTCCATAACACTGGGCTGAGTGTTGCTCCCTACACAAGCTACCATGCTGTTTCAACATTATGCTTCTTCTTCAATTGGAATTCTCTTCACACTTATCTAACCCTGTTTCGTCACCCAGAAAACTTTTACTTCAAGAGCCTATCTTCCTTAAGTGAGGTTGTGTCCCTCCTCTGTGTTCCTATAGGACATTGCATATACCTATGTCACCAAACTTACTGCATTCAGTTAAATTATTTTGCACCTATGCCCTCCATTAGACTGCGAGCTGAGTTTACACAGGGACTCTACAGGGAGTGACTTCTGACTCCATAGCCAGGATCTCCATAG
This sequence comes from Mesoplodon densirostris, assembly GCF_025265405.1. Taxonomy (NCBI): domain Eukaryota; kingdom Metazoa; phylum Chordata; class Mammalia; order Artiodactyla; family Ziphiidae; genus Mesoplodon; species Mesoplodon densirostris. The sequence goes on from NC_082671.1 coordinate 18,648,336, forward strand.
CCAGCAAACGAATGGCACAGAATGAGGTCTGAGAGAGCTGAGCACTGGGAGACAAGATCAAGCATCACCTGTTTCAGTTTTGCCTCCATCCCATCCTAATTTTTCTTTCAGATACTGATTAAAAATATTACAGGCAACTTTCATCTTGAAGGAAGTAAAAGCCATTACAAAACTGTAAAGGAGTGACATTTGTATTTCTATGCGGGTTTGTTCACAGAAGAAATCTTTCCCTTCCTCATTCTTTCTCTCTGTCCTCACATCTTCCCAGTGGGCCACAAAAATCAGAGCCTAAGTATAGGCTTTATTCTTCCCTAAAGGCTGTTTCTGAAATAAATTCAGCGAGATGTGAAAGCTGTTTCTTCTTCCCTCTGCACTTAGAAAGGAGAATTGTCAACCTCCCAGAAACAATAGGAGAAGAAAAATATTTGCTTTTTTTTTTTTGAAAACAGATTTCTTTGTTTCCCATGATATCTTCTAAACATGAAAATAAAGCCCTAAGGGTTATCAAATAATAGATTAAATATTAGTACTCTAAACACTCTGCTACTCATGCTAGCTAACCAAAGAACTATTAGAATAAAAAAATTTTAACTATTAGAATAAAAAGTCCCATGATGGGATATGTGACGATGTTTAAGTGTTATTCAGGGATAATATTGAAATGAATTTTCTCAACATATTTGAAAGTGAGCTAGGCTATTTAAGTCATTTTAGAAAATACATTCAGTCAGTTAAATGGTACAAAGTGGAAAATAAGGAGAGTAAAATTCAGACTAGCTCCCTGGATAAAATAATGTATAAAAAGAAGTAATGGAAAAATAATTCATTACCAATCTCAAAGCTTCCATTAATAAATCCAACTAGAGATGTTGGGATGTTGAATTGTCTCTCTATTTGTGTGAGCATGGAATTCATATAAGATCCGGATAGTGTTTTGGATACATACGCAAATGTTATTGCCAACAGAAACATCTAGGGAGAAAAAAAGTGCAAGAAAATATATGAAAAATTTATTTTTAAATTGTACATTAGCCACCCGTTGACAAAATATCTTCTACCAAAAGACTGATTTTCTCCAGCTCAAGTAACTCTTGTATTTGGAAGAAGCTTTTAAAGTGATCTCTTCTTCTGGTCTTCCATACTATGTTCTCTCTTTGAAAATCCAAAGTGGGACTAATTGATTAGTGATATTGAATTGTGTAGGTCATTTGTAGCCTCATTATTTTATGGGCACGTCTTATACATACACAGAAGCAAGTAATCATTCTAAATAACATGTAACAAACGATTTAAATTGATCTTCAGCATTGCAACACTATCTGTGGTACAAAAGAATACGTATATGTTAATTTTTAGAAAGGAATGTGACGTTACACAAAGACATTATTTCTGTAGCAAATTTGCTTAAGTTCTCTCGAACAAAGTAATATGCAATTTATACAACATTCTATTGCTCCTCATTGCCAGTTAATTTATTTAAAGCAATATTTTAATTATAAACCATACAAAAATGTTTCTAAACTGAACAGGTACTTGCTATGATAAACGAATATGAATACAGTACAATAAATTTCCACATATTGAATTACACTTCCTAGGTATTGATATAATTCCAGACAGCAGTCAGACTGACACCATCTGTAACAAAAAAATCAAGGACAACTTAACAGATAGGACCATTGTGATCAGCAGAAACTAGTATGGTTTTATTAAAAAGTTAAAATTTTGATAGTTTTATTAAATTGGAAGTGAAAAGATTTAGGTCTTAGTAAGGGATTTGAAAAAGGAGCATTGTATAATGGGTAATCATAAGTTAGGTAGATTAATTACTGTTTCAAAATCAACAAATTATAGATACATATATTTATGTCAGCCTGAATGGTAGTCTGCAATCCTATGCCATAGGGCTTTTCCATTTCCTGATGACACTTCCATCCTGAGAGACCATTCGATTTACTCTCCAGCCAGTACACTCATATCCATAAAATCCTCACCCCTCCATCTTCCAATTTCTCAATCTTGAGCCAACCCCACAATTTACACTGCACTTTGTACACTCCCTTCAAGGTTAGTCACAATCTTTTCTATTTGTCAGTCTCCAACTCAGCCCCGTGCTCTTCTTGACCAGCAAATTATCTCAGCAAGTTCACCTTCAAATTTACCCCTCCCTACCTCTCCAATTTCCCTCCCATCTTAAAAGGATGTATTCCTCCTCCTGTATAAGAAACTCCCTCCAGCCATGGTCTGGAATCCATTCTTCCCATTGCTGAGATCCTGATTCATCAATTGTTGACCCCGTCCTCTATTTTCATCCTCATACTCTTTACTGCCTCTCTCCCCACTAACTTATAAATATATCCAAGACATTTCTGTCCTAAAAATCTTCCCTCATCCCTGATGGTAGCTCCAGCTACCATCAAGCTGTTTGGAAGAAGAGTCTAGATTCATTGTCGACACGAACCTTCCACTCACCCTTCAGTCTACTACAGTCTAGCCTCTCTTGAAGCTACTCTATAAAAGGTCATAAACAACTTCCTGATTTCCAAATCCAATAGGTACTTCTCAGTCCTCAGCCAACTTGATATCTCAGAGTCATTTAAGATCATTAATCATTCTTTTCTTCCTGAAATTCCCTCCCCTCCCCCTGTGCATACCTATATCTCCACCTATCTCTAGACTCTTTCTATCCAGTCTTCTCTTCTCAGGCTTTTGTCTCATACCCTTCACCTTTTGCTATATATGCTCTCCCTAGGAAATCTCACTTATTCCCATGGCTTTAACTACCACCCAGATGCTGAAATCTCTCAAATGTATACACAGTTTATCTTAGACAACTGCAATCAATTTTAGTCTCCTCTAGTCTTTCCCACCTCCAATCTCCCTTCCACCTCCTGCCACCACTTATTTGGAGCTTAATAAATGTTTGTCAAACAAATAATAAAATGCATATTTAGCATGTGACTCTACTTCTTGAAACTTTTTAGTGGCTTCCCATAAACAAAAATCCCTACTTCTTAGATGGCAAATAAAACCTCGTATATACTTTGTTATGATCTCTTGCTGCTTGTGCCTAAACATAACGTTCTATTTATAGTTCTTTTAATTCACCATGCCACTTTACATCTCTTTTACAGGTGGTCCTCCACTTGCAATATTTTTCTTCACCTTGTGCATCTGATAAATATATGCTCAATATTTAAAACTCAACTCTATCATTATTTCTATTGTGGAGTCTTTCTTGTTTTTCTACTTCCCAGGTAGCCTTGACCACTCACTCCCTATCTCCCCACCCTGCTGTGTGCCTGCATTTATTACAGCCCTCAGCACAGTGCACTTTATTTTTTTTAAGGACTTTATTTATCTGTTTGGCTGTGCCATGTGACATGTGGGATCTTAGTTCCCTGACCAGGGATTGAACCCTTGCCCCTGAAGTAGAAGCCCAGAGTCCTAACCACTGGACTGCCAGGGAGTTCCCCACAGTGCACGTTATTTATGTGTTTGGATGCCTATAACATTCTCCCTCACTATACTGTGAACAACTCGATGATAGGATCCATATATTATTTACCTTCGTATCTTTGGGGTCTAGTAAATGCCTCACAAACAGTAGGCATCCAGTACAAGTTTACTGAATGAATGACAGAATCAGTATTCAAAAACATCTTGAAGAAGTAGTCACTGCTGAAAGTAAGCTGAATATAAGATGAAATTCAATAGGATTAAATACACCTAAACCAAAAGTTACCCGCACCAATTAGTTTGGGGAAATCTGAATAGAAATGTATGTGGAAAAGACCTGGGAAATTTAAATATCAAGCTCAATATGAGTCTAAATTCATATCGTTATATAGCTGCCAAGATAGTATAACTATATCTCTAGCTATTTATCCTTTTATATTAAATACCAGTTGTAGAAATTCTGTCTCTCATCACACTGTAAATCTTTTCAGAGCACATTGTTGAGAGTAAACAATTTTCACATGGTTTTATAATTCAGATTTTATATTTAAAAGCAAGCAAGGCCTATCAAATAAAGTACAAATCATGTTTGAGAGAATAATTTCTTTTATTTAACACTCTAAGAGAGGAAACTAGATAAATCATGATCCCAGTGCTTTTCCTGAAACATTGAGATGGGCTTCCTAACCTGTACAGCTTTCTTCATAGAGTGAAAGCAACCAGTGGCTATTGTGACTCATGTTTAGTGCAAAATAACCTCTATATTTATAAAGCTAGTCCTACCAGCTTTTAATAATGCCCCAGAGTTTGAAGCAAATTTGTTGAAGACAGTCCTTTGATCCCTTCTAAACATGTTGCTTAATGAGCATATGTCTAAGGTCAGAGAAACAGAGAAACCCGGCTAATCATGAAGCGATTGTCTCTTACTTTTACCTGATAAACTTGTGCTTGCAGTATTTTTCTATCTCATTTCAGATCAATATCTAGTCCTGCCAAACTCCAGTCATAAAAAATTAAGGACCAATTGTTTATAAATAATACTTGACCTTTATCCACAAATGCTATTATTAATAATAGCTAATATTTATTGAATGTTTACAATATTCCAGTCATTGTTTGAAGGATGTAAAAAGAAAAACATTCTATGAGATGAGTGCTGTTGTTACCCCTTTCAGATGAGAAAACTGAGCCACAAGGAGGTTAAGCAACCTCTCCGAGGTCACACGGCAAGTCAGTAGTTGAACTCGACATAAACCAAGCCTGGGCCTCAGTCTTTATTTTTAACCCCTCAATGTTAGGAGGTGGACATGAGAATTAGGAATAATTTAAGGGGATTTTTAAAATATATAATTAACAGAGCATTTCAGGCAAAAGTAATTTTCTAGCTCTATGTCATGATTCTCCCCTTTCCGGTACATGTGTAGATCTTTCCTGCACATGTATAAAGAGAAAACAGACTTTTGATATGAAGGAAACTGGTGGCAGTTTGGAAACCACTTGCAGGCACTAGTTGTGGAATCAAGACAATTATCCAGATTCCTTGGTTTAAAATAAATTTAAATTTTGTTTGAAGGCAAAATAGCTTTGAGGCTATGCAAAAAGAATTTGGTCTGAAATAGTCAAGAATACCAGAAACAGCTAACAAAATGGGCATTTTTCTTATAAAGAATGATTGGTATGTTGCCAAAGCTTGAAATAAACATTTGTTTTAGTGGGTCATTGTGAAGGCATCACTGAATACTGATCAACAAAGCATTTCTGTCCAGTGAACCATTTTCCAGGAGAGACCTCCATACTCCTCTGACTCAGAAGCCCCAGAAGAGTGAACATTAAATTGGCCTTTGATCCAGGAAATTAAATCCTACTGTAATATAATGTGTACTTGAAAGTGTTTAGGATCCTGTCTTCCATTTAAATCCCTCAAAACTATTTCTGATTAAATTGCCTGAATCAATAATCCTATTTAGACACACCCTCAGTTACAAACCAACTTCATTAAAGCAAGAACTTATCAATATATCAGGTAGTATGACATTATTATTAGATTAATACATGAAGATATAAGCAACTTTACAAGGTCTCAGTTTTAAAATATATATATGGTACATATACATACATCCACACAAAGCAAGTCCATACCTTCAACTTGGAAAGACATCTTATTCTATGAGTTTCAGTTTTCTCAGTTTCTCCCATGTTGCTCTTCTGAGTGTTCCAAGATATTTATGCTTTAAATCTTGATATTTCTTAGTTCTATTCTTTTAAGAAAACAAAAATCTATTAAATTGCTGACAAAGTCATAAAGCGTCATTCTTTTGAAGAAAACACTGAATCTGAATAACAGAATCAGAATCCATTGTGTTACAAAAATACCTAGGAAGCTTCTGATTCATATCTAGAAAACAATGACGTTAGAAAAGATTCAGTTGTTAATTTTCCTTTGAAAAAGTTACATCAAATCACTGTAGTAACTCTTTAGTGAAATTGAAGATTAGAACAATTTGTTATGATCCCCTTGCAAAATAATGCCCACGTGGTTAAAACAAAGCTTTTCATTTCTTTAGCCAAAGCAAATAAAACTAAAGTGAGCTCCTTGGACTTACATGAAAATGCTGCTTTTAGGAACACACAGACTTTGATTTTGTTTGTACTAATAATCTGCTTTAGCAAGCCTACAAAGGCTCAAAAATCTCTATTTGGCCAGGCTCCCTCTTCAAGTTCTTTGTGTTCCAAGACTTCCCTGGAGTCTCAGGAAGGGAAACGCTTTCTGGGGCACTGCTGATTCACGGAAACCTGGGGAGACATGGAATTTTAATCGTGGATATCGCCTAAGTAAAAATAACAAATAATTCTATGATCTGGAAAAGAATCCTGCAAGTTAAGAAGTGAGGTTTCAGAGAAGACCAAACATAGAAGTGGAAACCTATATGTATACATATATAATAAATACAGATATATGTGTGTCTATGTGTATATATAATATATAGGTACACTTTTTTTTTTTTTTTTCGGTACACGGGCCTCTCACTGTTGTGGCCTCTCCCGTTGCGGAGCACAGGCTCCGGACGCGCAGGCTCAGCGGCCATGGCTCACGGGCCCATAGGCTCCGCGGCATGTGGGATCTTCCCGGACCGGGGCACGAATGCGTGTCCCCTGCATCGGCAGGCGGACTCTCAACTACTGCGCCACCAGGGAAGCCCCTAGGTACACATTTTTGTATGTAAAATGTTTTATATCTAAAACAAAAAGATGATTTAAACTCTATTAAATTCTACTAACCCTTTGTCAAAGATTTTGTCTGTTTCGTTTCTTGAAATTAGGGCAATATTTTGTACTAAAACCAAAGTATTTCACTCTGACTATATTTAATCTAGTAAATCTACTTCAAGTTGCCAGATGCTATCTTAACAGTATCCCCAGTGTTAGTTGATTAAAATCCTCTGAACAATATCCATTTAACAATATCTCAAATGGCACTAATTTTTAACACCTGAATCCCACTCCCCTATACACATTAAGGCAATGGCCACTGAACAATTATGGATGAGCTTAATTCTCTTTACTCATTCTTTTATGAAGACAACAAGTATCTATCAGAAGTCTACTATATGCCAGTCATTGTGCTAAGCACAGGATTTCAGCAGTGAACAAGACAGACAAGTTGTCCTACAGACAATATAAACTAGGTAGAGAAGTATAAGGCTCTGTGAAAGGTACTTGGACCCAGATCCCAAGGAAATTATACTTTTATTGGGAAAGGTAAAACTTTTCAATAAACACATTGGAATAGAACTGGACAGTGTATGATCAAATACAAATTGTTTGGTATGTAAGTGGTGAAAAAATCCATAGGTCATAAGTGAAAATTATGAGAGACCACTCTTGGCAATTCTGAATGACAATACAAATGAACTCAAGCTGAAATATCTCCCATAAAATTCCAAGTCACCTTAAGTATAGTGCAAGTACATAACACTAGTTTTAGAAAAACCCATAGAATAGCATAAATTTTCAAAAGAGTGGAAACTGCTATTTTTTGGTCTTCATCTATAATACCTCTGGTTTTATCATAAACCTCTCAACTGCTCTCAGTTTTTCCTTCTCGTACATTTAGAACTCAATCTCTCTCCCTTATGTTTTTTCTTCCCCCACTCCCACTTGCTTATATTTCAATATATTAGAGCTCAATATAGCTACCCAGTCAAATGATAAGAGAGGGAGAGAACATATTCCTCTTGGTATCAAAGTTGTCTTCACTCATCTTAGTGGCTAAAAACATCCCTATTCACCTAAGTGTCGATCATTGGATGAATTGATAAAGAAGATGTGGCATATATATGCAATGGAATATTACTCAGCCATAAAAAGAAAAGAAATTGAGCTATTTGTAATGAGGTGGATGGACTTAGAGTCTGTCATACAGAGTGAAGTAAGTCAGAAAGAGAAAGACAAATACCGTATGCTAACACATATATATGGAATTTAAGAAAAAAAAATGTCATGAAGAACCTAGGGGTAAGACAGGAATAAAGACACAGACCTACTAGAGAATGGACTTGAGGATATGGGGAGGGGGAAGGATAAGCTGTGACAAAGTGAGAGAGTGGCATGGACATATATACACTACCAAACGTAAAATAAATAGTTAGTGGGAAGCAGCCGCATAGCACAGAGAGATCAGCTTGGTGCTTTGTGACCACCTAGAGGGGTGGGATAGGGAGGGTGGGAGGGAGGGAGACGCAAGAGGGAAGAGAGCATATGTATATGTATAACTGATTCACTTTGTTGTGAAGCAGAAACTAACACACCATTGTAAAGCAATTATACTCCAATAAAGATGTAAAAAAAAAAAACCAAACCCTATTCTAAATGCCTATTTTTCCTATATACCTGAGGAGGCATAGAAGTTGGAGTTGGTAACACAGAAAATCACTGCATCAGGGAATTCTGTTTTTCCTTCTATGCATTGTGATATTGTGCAGGTTTTATCATCATGCCTCACAGGTTTGTTTCAAAATGTGTTTCCAGCCCTGAAAGAAGTTTTCAAACAGTTGTCTTTTCACTGTAGTGTTTAAAGCTAAGCACTTGGAAAGAATTAAATGCGATTCAATTAACACTAAACTTTCCTTAATTTGCCAACGTATACAGTGAAAACATTTTAGCTTTTCAGATACTTTTGAAAAATTTTAGCAGAGGAAAATAAATAAATGAATGAATAAGATCTATTCTTTTTACTTAAAATTTGTAAATTCCAATAGTTAATGTCACAATCATTATTGAGCACTTTGGCCCCAAATCAGAGAATACACACGTTGTTTCTTCATATTCTCAATGCCGCGCTAGTGTCAGCTTTGTGAACAGTCCCCTTTTGTCAGCACAGCTTTGTTTACACGGTGACTTCTGCTCTTGGGATCACAGCATCACCGACAGTCTCCATCAGTCATCACTGCTAATGAAAACGCCTTGCTGCACTTTTATGAAGCAGAGAATCAGTTTATTTCTCTAACTCCTTCTCGACATTCAAATGGGAGCAGGTAATTCTTCAGCACCAATGTAGCTGGGTTTCTTCCATGTCTACTGGTCACGACTCTGCTTTTTGTGTTTGTTTTTATTTTTGTTTTAATTGTGGTAAAAGCACATTACAGAATTGTTCTCTCCCCGCACACCTTTGGTTAGTGGATTTCTAGAACTTTTTCATCTTGCATGACTGAAACTCTACACCCATGGAACAGCAACACTCTAGGGTCTTTGACACCCCTTGGTTTCCAGCCCTTAATGATGTGTCTCAACGACAAGAGAATACAATTTTTTATCAAACAAATAAACGGTCTTATTGTGTTCTTTCCCCAGTATTAAATACGTAGACATAGCTTTTATTATTATAAATCACCTGGGAAAATGCCTACATTTAATTTTATATTAATCTCTCCTATTGAATTAACAAAATAAAAGCTTTACTTTATCATGGCAAAACTAGTAGTACATACATGAAGAAGATTTAGGAGAACATCCTTTCCCTGGGAAAAAAGACAGGGTCACGCCAGCAAAGATCTTATGAAAATTGTTTATTTCCAGAATCTTCAAATGGCTCCTAGCCCTGCAAGAAGAGAACAGCCTCTTGGTGGTATCCAGCTGATATAATTTCAACCAATACCAAACCAAGGAAGTATGTGCCAAAGAAGCACATGGAGAATTAACAATGACTCTTTGTATGACGCCTACCAAATTATTTTGCTTCTATTAGTTACTTTTCATCATAAATCAAAGAATAAGACAGGGATTCTGCAAATCAGCCTTACAAATATAGGTAGTATTTTAAGTCCAAGCTCAGAGGAGTTACTAGAAATGCATCACTCTGGTAAAACTAAGGGAGAAACTTAACTGGGCCATAGACTCATGCATATGATTTTACCATGCAAAGCAAAGTATGGAACACACAGAAACACAAGTGAAAACCATCATCAGCAATCCAACAATAAAAATACCTACCCAGGTACTTTGGAAAATTATTGTCTCGTGCTGGATAATAAACCAAGACATGGAAAAGTAAAGCTAAAACCTGACTTCTAAGTCTTTAGGAGAGCTAGCTGTGAATATCATCAGGGTTACATCTCATGCCAAGTAACTCTAGATAATGATTAGGTAATTATGGGAATAGCCAATGTTTTCCACATTGGCAATTTAAACCATTTCATATTTCAGATTATTATCCCAATTTCTCTTCCTTTTGCCTGCATAGGCATAGTTTGAGATACAAAAACTTGTTTCTTCATTTAATTATGGCAAGAAAATACTGAACTCCTCTTTTTTCTCATAGAGATAAGACTTCATCTGTTTATGAAGTTCCTCTAATAACTGGAAATCCAATATGATGTTAGATTTTTTTCCAACCCAATTATTTATATATTTGTTCCTTCATACTAATGGAAGCAGCTAGATATAGTCAAAAGGTCAGACTTTAAAGCCCAGTTAGCTTGGGTTTAATTCTAGTTTAGTTGTGAATTGTTTAAACTCTGACCCTATTTTCCCTTACCTACGATGTTGGAATATTTATGCCTACCTTGCAAGATTGTTATGAAGACTAAGTTATAAATTTTACATAAGACCCCTAGCATGCTTGCTGGAATGAAATAGTCACTCTGTAAATGGCAGTGATTATTATTCATTCATTCCACAAATATTTATTAAGGCTCTACTACATTCCAAGCACAGTAGTTGGTGCTAAGACTACAAAGATGAATAACATATGTGCTTTCTCTCAAGCAGTCTCACAAGCTAATGGGAGAGATAGACAAAGGATAATAATAGCTGCTTCGTGCCATCATGCAGACAATTTGAACTAAGTAATAAAAATAAGCAAGTCATGAAAAGTATTTATTTGGACATTCACTTGGCATATCATTTCGATACAGCATAGTAGTTTAAGGACTTGGGCTTCGAAAGGAGGCACTACTGGTTTGAAAGCCTGTTTTTAAACTAGTTGTGTGATTCTGTACAAGTCACTTAATCTACCCATACAATGAATATAATCTCTATCTTTACATAAATCAAGGTTCAGACAAGAAAATAGAACCCATGACAGGTAGTTCAATAGAGGATTTAATTATGGGAAACTAGTTCTAAAGGCATCGGAAGAGTTAAAAAGCCAAACTGGGCAGACGGTGGGCAACCCAGAGATTTATGTCAGTGGCAAGTCTCTCTCACTCCTGAGAATGTATCAGAAAGGGAAAAGGGCTGAGTTGCAGGAGCTCGAGCCCTTAGGGACACACAGCCACTGCCAGAGGCACCACTTAATGCATGGATCTGGAGAAATGGCTTTTCCCCTCTACAACCCCAGTCTCACACCAATACCTCCCACTGACAACCTAACTGGAAATCAGATGCAAGGGAACCTGGAAATTTTAATTTTCTGAAGTCAGTCCCATGGAGGACAGAAAGGATCAGAGGGCCCAATACAAGTGACCACGACAACAAAAATCAGTTGCAATAAAGTTAAATAAGATAATACATAAGAAGATAATACATAAGAAGTGTGTAATATGATGCTAGCACACAATCAACATTCAGTGAAGGGTACCTCTTGATGTTATTGATATTATGCCTTCAATCCCTAATGCTCTTTTTATTCTCAGTAATAGAAGATTCAGGAGATTTATCTAGTTTGCACAATTGGCCAGCTCTTGACATTACATATGCAGACCCTGCAATCTCTATGTGATACCAAATGAGATTTTGTCATCAAATCAACTGATCTTTAACTGGTCAGGTATATTAACCAACAACTTTCGCATCAGGTAAAACACAGCCATTGTCACCAAATCTTCACTTACCAAGGTATATCTAGCTTTCTTATTTAAGTTATATGTGGGGAAAATGTCCAAAGAAATTCGAGACACGTAGTCTCAATTACCACTAAGTGCTTTGTTAAAATGCTTCAACAAGCAGAGTAAAAACAGTACATTAAAATCAGAAGGAAAACTTTTCCATGTTGGAAGGAGAAAAAAGGAAAAGGCTAATATTATTATTCCTCATTCTTATTATTTCCTTCTATATAGATGGAATTCCATGAGCATGACATGTCCTTCCTCTCCATACCCTCACTCACTCCATGTGGAGAAGGCTGACGTGGGGAGGTTGATCTATTTGGAAGTTAACTGTAAGAAAGCCTGCTTGCCAGCAGAAATAAGCCACATTCCCTCACATCAGCTTGTCAGTGCTGGAAGTGATGTTTTGGAATCTGTGTGTCATATGTGTCTCTTATTTTTCAATTGATTCACAGTTAGGATTGGGGGGGGCACTGGTACTTATTGGTATTTATTGATTGGACCCTCTCAAAGACTCCAACATACAAGAAAAGCATGTAGAAGTAGATTGTCCTAAAGGGCTATGACCAGATTAGAAAAACACAAACCCTAATATATTACACACAATGTGACACCATTTTTGTAAAACTATATATAACTGGAGATAATAATAAAACATATACACATTATATACTACTTGCTATAGTCCAGACACAGTTTTAGAAGCTTTAGAGTTGCCAATTCATTTAGTTATGATAAAACCTTATGACAACATTTCTCCAAAGAAGATATACAGATTGCCAACAAACACGTGAAAGAATGCTCAACATCATTAATCATTAGAGAAATGCAAATCAAAACTACAATGAGATATCATCTCACACTGGTCAGAATGGCCATCATCAAAAAATCTACAAAAAAAAATGCTGGAGAGGGTGTGGAGAAAAGGGAACACTCTTGCACTGTTGGTGGGAATGTAAGTTGATACAGCCCCTATGGAGAACAGTATGGAGGTTCCTCAAAAAACTAAAAATAGAATACCATACGACCCAGCAATCCCACTACTGGGCATATGCCCTGAGAAAACCATAATTCAAAAAGAATTATGTACCAAAATGTTCATTGCAGCTCTATTTACAAAAGCCAGGACATGGAAGCAACCTAAGTGTCTATCAACAGATGAATGGATAAAGAAGATGTGGCACATATATATACAATGGAATATTACTCAGCCATAAAAAGAAACAAAATTGAATTATTTGTAGTGAGGTGGATGGGCCTAGAGTCTGTCTTACAGAGTGAAGTAAGTCAGAAAGAGAAAAACAAATACTGTATGCTAACACTTATATATGGAATCTAAAAAAAAAAAAAAAAGGTCACGAAGAACCTAGGAGCAAGATAGGAATAAAGACACAGACCTACTAGAGAATGGACTTGAGGATATGGGGAGGGGGAAGGGTAAGCTGGGACAAAGTGAGAGAGTGGCATGGACATATATACACTACCAAACGTGAAATAGATAGCTAGTGGGAAGCAGCCGCATAGCACAGAGAGATCAGCTTGGTGCTTTGTGACCACGTAGAGGGGTGGGATAAGGAGGGTGGGAGGGAAGGAGACACAAGAGGGAAGAGATATGGGGAATATGTATATGTATAGCTGATTCACTTTGTTATAAAGCAGAAACTAACACACCATTGTGGGGCAATTGTACTCCAATAAAGATGTTAAAAATATACATAAACAAAATAAAATAATAAAATAAAGAGAATGAATGGTAAACAAAAAAACCCCTTATGACCTAAATAATATTATCCCAACTTTGAAGATGTGGACTTTAAAGCACAGAGAGGTCAAGTAACTTGTGCAAGGTCACACTGCTTGTAAGTCTCACAGCCAGGATTCAGATCCAAGCCGTCTGGCCCTAGAGACTATTATCCAGTACCCTAAGCTGCCTATCCACTGGTGTGGTGTGTATGTTTACTGTTGTATTCACTTAGATAAAATATTGAAGGACCAAAACTAGAATCTTAATAGTGGTTACCTCTGGGTAGGATTATGATTGATTTTGTCTTGTTTTTCCATTGGAAAGTTATGTACTGTTTTCCACAAGGATCATTATATATTTTTTCAATTACAAAAATATAGGGGAAAAGAACAAGCATCATTGGAACTGATTCTTTAAAAAGGTAATAAGAAGGTAGCACATTTCTAATCTACTACGTTAATGCTGTGTTCTTTTTTTTTTTTTTTTTTTTTTTTTTTACACTGTGACTATTTTTATTTTGGACTAACTGTTATATGTTAGATAACTAAGAATACATTTTTTTTTTGAATATGCCATTTCTTTTTTTTTTTTATTTTACAAATTTAATCAGTTATACATATACATATGTTCCCATATCCCCTCCCTTTTGCGTCTCCCTCCCACTAATGCTGTGTTCTTAACAACTTTCTTAACTGTTTTTTTTCCCCCTTGGTTCTCTAATTATTTTGCTTTCACTAAGAACCTTTGTCAGTCTCCTCTTTCTTTCCCTTCTCTTTGATTATTTGGACTTTAATTTAGCAAAACAGCCTGAGGCATCTGTAACTTTCCTGACCAGAGCCACTGACTGTTAGAGCCGGGAAGCATCCAGACTTGCTACTCAGAACTTCCCAACTGGCTCCATGTGCTTCCAGCCATAAGGGTATCAATTCTCATTTCTACTTTGGTATTAGTAAATAAAACACTTGTTTAAATTATATAAAGGGAACAGTTTGGAGCTCTGAATAAATATCAAGCGAGGGCTTCCCTGGTGGCGCAGTGTTTGAGAGTCCGCCTGCCAATGCAGGGGACACGGGTTCGTGCCCCGGTCCGGGAAGATCCCACATGCCGCGGAGCGGCTGGGCCCGTGAGCCATGGCCGCTGAGACTGCACGTCCGGAGCCTGTGCTCCACAATGGGAGAGGCCACAACAGTGAGAGGCCCGCGTACCGCAAAAAAAAAAAAAAAAAAAAAAAAAATCAAGCGAGATGCTCAGGTCTAGCGTTAATCAGATGAGTGAGTGCAGGACTAGCCTCTCCTCCGTTTACCACTCAGCTGGGTACCATTTGGCAGCATGTTGGTTTCGAATATTAGACAATTTTAAACTATCTTTATTTGTGGTCATGCACTGTTTTATTTATACCTCTAATAGACCATTGGATAAAGACAGAAAGCATGAAAAGCACTGATGTTAAAATCTAACCTAATGAGGAGCATAAAGAAAATAATGTTATAAATGTCCCTCAAGAGTACCTTCATCTAATCAGTAAGTTCATTCCTCTACTTAAAAGTTTTTTGGCCCCATGGCATGTAGGATCTTAGTTCCCCAAACAGGGATCGAACCCATGGCCTCTACATTGAGAGTGTGGAGTCTTAACCCCTGGACCGCCAGGGAAGTCCCTAAAATCTGCCTGTGTAAGGCTGTTAGAATAACTGACACCATCTTGAGCCCTCAGAGTTTCTTCTCTCTTTCCACTGACCCTACCCAGGACTGTACTGTGCAATAAACCATTTCTCTGTCATCAAGGGATTTGTAGTTAATAGATAATGTTTAATAATCATTAGGACCAGCTGGCCTCTATGCTCTGTTAGTCCCTACAAAATGATGAAAACTTTTGCTGATATATTCTCCAGCACCCATGAGACTAGTTACCCATTCACAAATCATTTTTTTAAAATAAATTTATTGATTGGTTGATTTTTGTCTGCATTGGGTCTTCCTTGCTGCTCGGGGGCTTTCTCTAGTTGAGGCGAGCGGGGGCTGCTCTTCACTGCGGTGCACAGGCTTCTCAGTGCAATGGCTTCTCTTGTTGCGGAGCATGGGCTCTAGGCACATGGGCTTCATTAGTTGTGGTGCTTGGGCTTAGTAGTTGTGGCACACGGGTTCTAGAGCACAGGCTCAGTAGTTATGGTGCACGGCCTTAGCTGGTTCACAGCATGTAGGATCTTCCTGGACCAGGTATTGAACCCGTGTCCCCTGCATTGACAGGTGGATTCTTAACCACAGTGCCACCAGGGAAGTCCCCCCCATTCACAAATCTTGACTTAGGAATGTACACCCTTTATCCAAGCACTCACCCCATTCCCTAGGTTAACTATAAAACTGCCCCAACGGCTCCTCGGTGGTGCAGAGTGAAGGTGTGAATGCTTCGGGATTGTTGTCGCCTGATCCCAATAGATCCTGCCTTGTAAGTTGCCCTATAATAAATGGATCCATTGATTAGATGGAGCTGCCTGCCTTGTTTTTCAGTCTCAAGACGCCTTCTCATTTCAGTGGGCACTTTTCGTCCCCTCCATCCTCCAACAGCATAGTACTTCATTTTATGTTTCCATGTATCAAAACCAATTCTTGGAAAGAAAGAATAAAATGAAGAATGGCACCTAAATGCTCTTTTTTCATCTAGTTAGAAATATCTGCAAATAATGACATAAAACCTATTATCTTATTTCTTCAGTTCTAAAGAAAATACAAACAGTATAATACTAAGTTTATTGATTTTTAAGATTTTTTAAACTCCAAACATATTTAAACTCCAAAGTATAAAACTTCCAAACATTATATCAGCTTTTTTCTTATTTTAACACTTTAACACATATAATAATTAAACACCAATTTTAATGTATGACTCTCTGAAGCCAAATACAACAGAATGTCACCTTTGAATTTAATTTTTCACAGGTCATGCTTTTTTCTCAATATTAATTTAAAATGAGTTTATATCACATGATAAATAACATGATATATATGACAAAATTTTGCCTTCCTACTTAATACTACCAAATATCATAAAGTTTATAATTTGTCTACAAACATATTGATCTAAAATAAAAAATTTAGGTAGAATCATCTATTTTTAAATAAACTTTTTTTAATTTATAAAACTTTTCAAAAGAGATTAAGATAGCAGAGTAAGTGGACACTGGTCTCACCTCCCATCACAGGCACATCAAAACAACAACTACATACAGAGCAACTCTCACTGAAATCGACCTAGGGACTAACAGGACTGCTAAAACACCTATACACACTGTGAGAGACCCACAGGCACGTGTGCACCCACGTGACCTACACCTGTCATCTCCAGAGAGTCAAATTGCCCTTGTCACCTTTTTTCTCCTTAATCAATATGAGAGATGACAGGCTAAATCAAAGACTAACTTCTGTGAAAACATATTTTTCAGCCCCTTTTTTCTCTTCTCCCTTTCCCCTAACTCTTTATATATGTTCCTCGACTGCCTCATTTTGCTACTTTCCAGTGTAACACCTGCTTACCTAAGACACCATTCTGATTAGGAAGTAGCTTATCCTTTTCCTCTTTCCCAGAGGGGGGAAAAATGCATATGTTTGTAAAATGCAGGAAAAAGATTTCACCTTGGTTATCTCATTCGTTGGAGAAATGTCGATAATGGACTTTTCCATTGGCAGGGACATGGGATAGAATAGCACAAAATTTTGCAATACCTTTCAAATCACATCCATTACCTGGCCACTTACTCTGTCTACACATAGGCAACTTCATACAGATAAGGTGTGAGAACTGACAGAAGAAAAAAAGCAAAGGGATAAATAATATGAGTCAAACTTTTTTCTTTTGCCAGCTGAGTAAATCTGATAAAAGGACCACTGAGCAGTGAAAACTGGCATTTCTGTAACTGAATTTATGTATCTTCAAAAATCAGATAAATCTCACTTACTGAGTGACTATTTGTATGTAGCATTAATGTTAGGGGTTAAACAGTTCCATGTGCTGCCTTTCAGAACTCCTAGAATGAGAGAACTGCACAGTTTTAGCATTATAGGAAGCCTGAGAGATGATGTAATCCAAGGCATACCTCCCTCCCCTTACCCACCATACCATAAACCCACAGTGTACCCCATACTTGGCCTCACAGAGGTATGAATTATAGTGCTTCACCTGACTCACTTTCCACAGTGTTTTATGTCTTGGTTCTACTCTTTTCTAGTTGCTATGAAACTAAGCTAGTTAATACATTCATACTGATATATTACCACCTTTTAATTTTGAATTTAATATGCTCCTCCCAGGCAGATTCATATTTTAATAGGGGCCCTTTGTTAAGTTTTTTAATTAAAAGGACTAGCTCACATGTTAGGAATTTTAGTACACAAGAAACTAAAGAGGCAAATACATTTGGTTTGCAAAATGTTTTAAGATCCTTCCTATTATACAGTAACTTATCTGAATGAATGCTGCAGAAAATTATATGCCTAAGAGAAAGACAAGAGAAAATGAACAGATTAGTTAAAGTCCTACTCAATGCAAAATTAACAATGCATTTGACTCAAGTAATATACAAATAAGGATTTTCTTTTTTAAAGGAAAGGTAACAGTTTGAGCTTTTAGATTTAGAGTGAGTCTTCTTGTATACTGAATTCAGACGTTAGTAAACCCTATTCCTTATTTCTTTAATAACTAACTGCAATACCACTTCCCCCTTTTCTTGGTAAAATCAGTGTTGAGAATAAAGATTCTTTCTTCAAAATCCCTAGCTCATATGTGCAGAACAATTTTCCTAATCCATATTCATATAAACACAGAGTAATCACTCCATAGGAGACAGTGAGTAAATGAGCTAAATGGTTCTTCTCATTACCCCAAAAAGCTATTGTAAAAACATTAACGGCACATTCAAAGAAGCAGGTTACTTTCGGTACGCGGGCCTCTCACTGTTGTGGCCTCTCCCGTTGCGGAGCACAGGCTCCGAACGCGCAGGCTCAGCGGTCATGGCTCACGGGTCCAGCCGCTGCGCGGCATGTGGAATCTTCCCTGACCGAGCACGAACCCGTGTCCCCTGCATCGGCAGGCGGACTCTCAACCACTGCGCCACCAGGGAAGCCAAGCCTTCAGGTTAATTCTTAACCTTCAGTTATTTGAAGCTGTTTCGGTTTTGATCTGTTTTGGTTCTGTGTTTGGTCTTGTTAAGTACAACCATAGAATTTTCTGGGAACGTGACCTTTCATGGTCCAAATTCAATTAATTCTTCACCTAAATCTCAGAAAATCCAGGTTAAATGTCTGCTGAAAGTAGCATATTCATATGGAATCTACCTCCTCCTTGCAGTAGGAAAACTAAATTATTACAATTTGGTGGACCAATGCTTATGACGTAAACATAGTGATCTAGAGAGACTGAGAACAGTCCAGCCTTTTCTAAAATTTTAGAACCAGAGAAGCAGTAACATCTATTTGCAAGCAGGACCAGGACATCTTTTTTTCCATTGAGCACAGACAATAAAGAACTCTGCTCATTCCTTTTGGGTAAATAGCTAATCCTGAAAAGGTCAGGATCATTATCACTTGTGAGAATGGATTCATAGTATCCTGTTAAAAATTATAATTGATTTTAAATTAGTTTTCACTATATCATCCTAGAAGTCAAGTAAGCAAGACTGAATGAACAATATAAAGCTAAGATGTAGTTTTCTATTCCAAGTCATGAAAGATAATCACAAATTATGCTTTCTTAAGTAAATGAACTGATAAGAGAATTAAACCTGAGGTCAGGCACAATGTCAATTTACCAAACACCAAACCTGTCAAATTTACTAAAACTTTTTATAAGGAATATTGTTTTTAAATATACATATACTTTCATTAAATACATTTTAAGGAATGTTCAGTTTGTCGAAAGCTGAGTCCTAGGCTTATTTGGTGATTTTATGACTATTTTCTAATAAATTTTCTAATAAATATTAATATAAATATATTAAGAATAAGTTCTGGGCTTCCCTGGTGGTGCAGTGGTTGAGAGTCCGCCTGCCGATGCAGAGGATATGGGTTCGTGCCCCGGTCCTGGAAGATCCCACATGCCGTGGAGTGACTGGGCCCGTGAGCCATGGCCGCTGAGCCTGCGTGTCCGGATCCTGTGCTCCACAACGGGAGAGGCCACAACAGTGAGAGGCCCGCGTACCGCAGAAAAAAAAAAATTAAAGTTTAGAGCAACAACCACAAACAAAAAAATAAAGGCTATTAATAGCAAACAAGAATCTGGGAAAAACTGAAACACATATGACATCACGCTAAAATAACAAGGTGACTAAATGTGCCCAAGGCACTCTGCTAAGAGGCATTGGGTAATGAGAAGTTAGCAATCAGTGACCCTCACTTTGAAGCACCTTAGAAGCCAATAGATAAGACATGTAGACAATCACATGACACAGTGAACTGTGCTCCATCCATAACATGAGAGGTACAAGCCTGGAGGTCACAGAGTTCAGGGTGTGGTGACAATGAAAAGCAAGTTGTTTTGTTTCACTTGTGCAGTTTCTCAAAGTGTGGTCTCTAGTTCACCTACAACATATTCCTGGGCCTCAGACCTAAAGAAAACTCTCACCCAGCTCAGGAGAGTTCAAAGTGTCTCCACAAACAACACACATTTGGTGTCTTGCACTTTCTAAAATGCCTTACAATATTTATTATTGGAGAATGTTAAAAGTTTTGGAAGGAACCGTGAATCAAGGGACTATTTGAAATGCACCAACACCAGGCTTTCTTATGTCCCCAAATAACTGAGATCAGACAAATGCCATGGAAGCCCACCAACATGTCGTTGGCCTTTGGGTCTTAGTTTGTACTGATTTGAACTTGGCCTTAGGAGCTTTTCTCCTGGGTTTCAAAGAAGTCTTGACAGTCTGTGACTTAAAATCTTGGGACAAAATATGTAGGACAGATTGAGACGGATTCAAGATGCCCTCAGATCCCTATATTGTTACGGAAAATGTCAGGTCTCCAGTTGCCATCGGCCTCTTAATCTCTTGCTGGGGTTTTTGTTTGATTTGGTTTTGTCTTGGTTTTAACAGTCCACATTTTATTTTATTTCTGGTTTGCTTTGTTTTGTTTTTATTGTGGTAAGAACAATTGACATGAGATCTACCCTCTTAAATGTCTAAGGACACAATACAGTATTGTTAATATAAGCACAATGTTATACAACAGATCTCTAGAACTTATTCATCTTGTGTAAGTGGAACTTTATACCTGTTGAACAGTAGCTCTCCATTTCCCCCTGCTCCCAGCCCCAGGAAACCACCATTCTGTGCTGTTTCTAGGAGTTAAACTCTTTTAGGTGCCTCATATAAGTAGAATCATTCCTTATTTGTCCTTCTGTGACTGGCTGATTATTTCCTGTAGCATAAGGTCCTCCATTGCATGCGGAACTACCAGACTAAAGCTCCTTAGGGCTTTAATGACAAACCCCTTAGAATTTTGTCTAATTGGTATCATCCACCCCTCCTGGCCTTTCCTCCCTTTCCATTTCAGGATAGTCTTTAAAGGGAAGGTTTGCTGTTTTATTTCAAAGATTGACTGCTTAGAATTGTACTTCACCAAGTGCTTCAGTCCAGACCTACATCATCAAAACTGAATTTATCTCTGGAAATGCAAAGAGAGGAAAGACTAGGAGGGGTGCATGGTAGCAACTAGATAAAATTCTAAGCCTTATGGGTCTTTAGTCTGGTGGCTCCATTTCCGTAGTGTCAGTAAGATCTCAACTAATCCTATTCTATTTTCCCAGTAACTAGATCATTACCCTATATCTCTCCCTTCATCTGATTTCAGTTAGGTCATCTGACTGAGGGAATCTCTAAATTGAACATTTTGAGTCTTCCTATTAAGGGTGCTCTTATGGCTGAGTGTGTGTCCAAAAACATCACTCACTGTCAATGAGCCCTTCGTGGCTGCCCACGGGTAAACACTCCTTTTTGTCTGTCATCTGCTGTTTACACTTAACACTTTGTTGTGGTGGGCCTCTGAAACTCACCGTATATTTTCAGAATACATAGATGTTGGCTTTTCCACCCACAGACAAAAGTCTAGTGCAACAAATAGCTTCAATCCATTTATGCTGAAACACATTAAAATAAAAATACTCTTTCCCTGTTCCTCTACTGTTTGGTTGGCTCATTGGTTGGTTGACTGTTTCCATAGGAGTGAGGATGGGAGGAGTATGAGTGGATGTAGGTAAAAATATCTCAGTGAACTTGGCAATTTTGTCAACCAATCAATTTACACTTAGAGGGAAACCACTAATCTTTAAAGGAATTTTTGGCATAGGTTATTAAACTTTTTTAACAGTGAATATAAAATAGCTAGATTTCAACCTTAACCATATGCCACTTCTCTGAGCAGTTACAACTTAATCACAGGGTATCACCCTTAAATTATTATCAGATGTGCTTAAATAATCAAATCTAAACCAGACTTCTTTTGACTATACACATTATCACTTAAAACTCATCTCTATAATTATATCCAACCACAGTATTCACAACAGCAACAAAAAATGACTATTTGGAACCAGTTAACTTCTATCACATATCAACTTAGCTTGGAAGTTACTTAGCTTTAGATCAAATTAAAATAAAATTCAAATACAAACAACAAAAGTAATATTATTTGTGAAGTGTTCTTGAGTATAAAACAAAACAAAAAATGTAAATAAGGTTTCAAAGAGCTAATAATCTGCTGAACCAAGATAGACGGTAATATTGTACAGAGGGGAAAAAGTTAGTCCTAAGGCTTCTACAACATGGACAATTCTACAGCTTCTTTCTGTACTCACTGGGTGGTCTTAGGAAAAAACAAACTAACAACAAAAATAAAATCAAAGCTGGGTGGCTTTGATATGAAATAATACATGATTGCTCTGATGGATCTTTTATGTTCTTTTTGTTCTCCCTTTTCATTTAGCTCATATTTGAAAATCTCCTGTGAACAACTTGGCTCTTTCCCAGAGGTTTGCGTCAATCCCAGCTTCCAATGCAGTCAGACCTGGAGGTGGGCAGGATGCAGGACCCAGGGGCTGCAGGACTGTGTGACATCCATCCAGGCATCTAAGGGACAGCGCTGACAAGTCAGTAGAGA